>NC_081521.1:13644989-13724989 GCF_030273125.1 Centropristis striata
AGTTATTCTCCAGTGTTTATCTGCTGCAGCCCAGGCTAAGGACAAAGGGATGCTTATCTCCACTTCAGTGTTAACAAGAAGGACTTTGCCAGCTCAGCACAAAACATACGGCCTGTTAGACGCAGCTGAGTTGTCAGTCATTTTTGAATGCCACACCTCATGCAAATTTATAGTATTGTAGATCATGGGTCTCAAACTCGTGGCCCGCGGGCCAATCGTGGCCCTCGTGACGATATTTTGTGGCCCTCACCTTGATATGAAAGTTTAATGTGAGTTTTAAATGAATGGCACTTTACCGTGTTGTGTGTGGAAGGTCCCTTTAATTACTTTTTTGGTAATTTTGTGTCTTTTTTAATAATTTTGTGTCTTTTTTTAATAATTGTGTTTTTTTAAAAATATTTTTTGTCTTTTTTTTAGTAATTTTGTGTATTTTTTGGGTCATTTTGTGTCTTTTTAAAAGTAATTTAGTTTTTTTCTGTCATTTTGTGTGTTTTGGGGTCATTTTGTGTCTTTTTAAAATCATTTTGTGGGTTTTTTTTTGTAATTTTGTGTCTTTTTTTAACTAATTTAATTTTTTTTTGTAATTTTGTGTCTTTTTTTGGTCATTTTGATACTTCCTCCAGTGGCCCCCAGGTAATTTGAGTTTGAGACCCCTGTTGTAGATAATAATTTAATAATAATTTTACTATGTGTAATGTGAAGGTGATGACCCTGCCGAGAATGATCATCCATGCTGCAGTTCTCCTTATATCTCCAGAGTTTTTAGCCTCTTTTACCTCTTTAACTCATTGTTTTGGTACAGTTGGAGGAGAGCTGGTGTAGCTGGTGAGCATAATGGAGCATTTAGCATCTCAAGAGACAGACATTTCTCTTAGGAGTTGGTAGACACAACAGAGTTAAAAGGATGCCAGCATCACCAACAGCCAACATCAGATGGACACAAACACCACTCTGAATGAATGATGAAGCATGAACGTCTTCATAAATATATAATTGTTGTGTTTACAGCTGAGCAAAAAAGCGAATTCAGCTCTTAATAATACATATTTTTATTAGCTTATTAGTATTTGATAAATTAGTTCTGAATGGAAATATAATTATAAATCAGCTACTTCCAGAAATATATTTAGGCAACCCTCATTCTGAACTGAAAGACACAAACAAACAATAAAACAGAAGTCTGCTGCATGGCTTAAAGAGAAACCGGCTCTGTGTCACTGAAGCAGCTTATGATTAAATTAATTTGTTTTAAATATCAATATGATTCTAGCATATCAGCTGACTCAATCCCTTGAACAGAATAAGAAACTCAGGGATGTTGAATGATGGATGCATCATACTACAGTAATAAATGGTATTTGTTTAAACCAAGGTTAGGGTTAGTACTTGATGCTGCTTTGACTTTGTCATCTTTTTAATTCGACTATTTTAAGGCCAAATGTATTTTTGTCAGAGTAAAACACAAAAAGTTCTCCAAAAAGTTCTCCAACCTAAACGACAGAAGAGGTCGTGTGTTAGTATCACCCATTGTGCCGCGTACACTGGCTACAAAACATATTCATCCCCCTTGGATGTTTCAGCCTTTTGCTGCTTTTACACATGAAATCATGGTCAATATAATTTGGCCTTTTTAAAAAGAATTTGAAAAAAAAAACCCGTCTTTAAAATCAAAGTGAAAACAGATTTTTACAAAAAACTAATTCAACAGAGTTCCAGCTGGTTGATACAGCAGAGTCACAGTTAGTGAAATGGAGATCACCTGAGTACAGCTGATGTGTGTCAAGTGATTATAGTATAAAAAAAAAAACATGTGTCTGGGAGGTCCAGTCTCTGGTTCATCATTATTCCTGCTACAATTGTACCATGCAGACAAAAGAATACTTCTAGTAACTCAGAGAAAAGATCATTGAATAGTATAAGTCAAGAGATGGCTACAGAGAAATGTCCAGATCCCACAGAGTTCAGTTAAACTATCATTAATGGAAGCAGTATGGCACTTGTTTAAATCTGCTTAGAGCTGGCCGTCCTCACAATCTGAGTGACCTGACAAGAAGAAGACTGGGGAGGGAAGTCACCAAGACACCTAGGACCACTCTGCAGGAGTTATAAGCTTCAGTGGCTCAGATAGGAGAGACTGCACGTACAACAACTGTTGCCTAGCCTGGTTATACCCATACTGCCTTGTGCACTCGATTTCATTTCGAACCTGCAGACAGTCTGGTATCTATAGCCGATTCTTAGCCCTGTTTTAGGGATCCAATCACAGAACGGGGAGGAACGGCAAGACGATGACGCGTACTATTGTAGACAGAAGCTTGTAGTTTTGTAGTTTTCTTACAGATCCAACATGGCTGCAGCAGACGCGAAACTCTCTTTAGCTGTAGACAGTGTTCTAGATAGTTTAGAGCCAAAGTTTATTTTAAAAGAAGAACAACGTTTGACTTTACACTCCTGTTTCACCACCAAAAAGGATGTTTTAGCCTTGCCTCCGACAGGATTTGACAAAAGCCTAATCTACCAACTAGCCCCGCTACCGCTCGCTGCTGTAACACCGGTGATCTTGCAACACTGCACATGCTGCAGAAAAATGTTGCAGAAGCAGAATTGGGCATTTTAGTCTCAAAGTACAGATGGGCTAGTCTGGCTATGTAAACATCAATTTCTGTCGCTCTACATACGTCATCTGGTATAACTGATATGATTGACTAAGAGCTAGACAACAGATAGACAATAAACGGCTCTGGAGGATCGTAAACCACGCCTCCTCTACGGAAAAATGACTAGCTGGTTTCAAGACTAATCTCATTTGTGATATAGTCTGGCATTAGCCATCGGAGCTGTATGGGAGAGAAAAACAAGCTCATAAAATTTCGCCTGGAATTCGCCCAAATGCATGTGGGAGACTCCAGGGTCAATTGGAAGAAGGTCCTATGGTCTGATGAGACAAAAACTGACCTTTTTGGCTATCAGACTGGACGATATGTTCTCAGCAGCGGGACAGTCTTCTTCTTGTCCGGTCACTCAGATTGTGAGCACGGCCAGCTCTAGGCAGATTTAAGCAAGTGCCATACTGCTTCCATTTCTTAATGATGGTTTAACTGAACTCTGTGGGATGTCCATTGAGTTGAATTTTTTTGTAGCCATCTCCTGACTTCTACTGTTCAATGATCTTTTCTCTGAGTTACTAGAAGTGTTCTTTTGTCTTCATGTTGCAGTTGTAGCAGGAATAGTGATGAACCAGAGACTGGACCTCCCAGACACACATGTTTTTATACTATAATCACTTGAAACACATCAACTGCATTCAAGTGATCTACATTTCACTAACTGTGACTCTGCTGCATCAACTAGCTGGAACTTTTTTGAATTAGGTCAGTTACTTTAAAGGGGATGAATACTTATGCAATCATTTATACCTTATAGATTTTTAATTAATTGATACTATTTTGAAAAAATCAGTTTTTACTTTGATATTAAAGAGGGCTTTTTTGTAAATCATATTTTAAAAAAGGCCAAATTATATTGATCATGATTTCATGTGTAAAAGCAACAAAAGGGTGAAACATCCAAGGGGGATGAATACGTTTTGTGTACATACGTATCGCGGCTAATATCAAGCCTTAACGTATTCCTTCATCCACACAAAGGAGGCTACTAAATGTGTCCTTGGCAAGTCAGAACCTGAGAGCCACAGCACTGTAGACATTTCTCCACAGGCTGAAA
This sequence comes from Centropristis striata, assembly GCF_030273125.1. Taxonomy (NCBI): domain Eukaryota; kingdom Metazoa; phylum Chordata; class Actinopteri; order Perciformes; family Serranidae; genus Centropristis; species Centropristis striata. Next base: position 13,648,713 of record NC_081521.1, read on the forward strand.
AGAGAACAAGTTCCCCTGCAGGCGACTCTCCACTCACTCTGATCATAGAAGACAAGTAGTGCAAGGCTCAACAGAGCTGAAGAAAAAAAGCTTACATTACATGGGACATGTTTGGAACTGTATGTTGTGCTTCATCTATGCCAGTGGTTCCCAACCTTTTTCTTGAGGGACCCACATTTTTACCATTGTAAACTTTGGCGACCCCCCCCATTGTCCATTGCTTCTATGAAGCCGAACGCAATGTGACTTTCATGGTACCCGCTCTTTTTCTTTTTGAGATATTCAGCATTTTCGTCTCCTTGACGCTTCGCCATTTTTCCATTAGCTCTGTGTTTCTGTTGCTAGGTGAGGTTACCGCTAGATGAGGTTACCGCTAGGCGAGGTTACCGCTAGGCGAGATTACCGCTAGGCGAGGATACCGCTAGGTGAGGTTACCTGTGTATACTGCAGGAGGGATGTTACACATGTTCTTATTCTTGCGATATAGTCTATATTTTTAAACTTTTCTATAGTGATTTTTCTATTTAAATAAATGAATAAATGTTTAATGTAGCCCTTATTTAGTTGTTTTGTCCCACTAATGAATTAAATGCTGACTCATCTATATTTAACACATTAGATTTATTACATCCCTTTAAATCAAGAGGGCTTTGCGACCCCCCGTGGATCTTTGGTGCCCCCCTTGGGGGGTCGGGCCCCCCCCTGTTGGGAATCACGGATCTAGACAATAGATGGAAAACATATTCCTGTAATATGACCTGTGACTATGTTTAGCCAAGTAACCCTTGAAGTTCTGTTCATGTTCATGCTTTGTTCTAAAACATGGCGGCATCAGTTAATGTAACTATTTGAACAAGCAATAAAGAAAACAAAGTCATTTTCTTTTTTTTTTTAAAGATTATTTTTTTGGCATTGTTACTGCTTTATTAGATAGAGACAGATAGAAAGGGGGAGACAGAGGGGAAGACATGCAGCAAAGGGACCTCAGGTCGGATTCGAACCCGGGTCCGCTGCAGTACAAAGTCATTTTCTTGGGAGGACAGTCTCCATTCTGCAGGATGCACCATGGGAGGAGGTGACAGTGTTCTTGACATTGTGTGTGGTTGAGATATCTGTCAGCCTGCTCCGCTCTCATCCATCTCCTATTCCATGCTCATTTGCCTGTTTACTGCATCAGTGACCTTTTTTACAGGTGAATCACTTTTGCTCTCTATCAGCGCTGCTCAGTCGCACACTCAATAATCTCTCTCTCTCTTTACTAGTACCTCGTGAAGGTGGCCTTCTTATTTTGAAGAGACTTCCTATTAAGAAATCTATCTGATCTACGTGCAGCCTACAAGCACCTCAGCAGCCTTTCTTTGAGTCAGATGGGGGTGGGGGGTGGTCAGCTCCTATAAATCAGATAAATCAGCATAGCTGAGATATTTGTGGCCAACTTGGGGGAAGATTTATGCTGGCTGCATATTGGAGGGTGTCTATCAGGCTCTCACAGCAGCTGAGGGCTGCTGGGGGGAGGTGAAGGTAGACAGGAGGAGGGTCCTGGATGGAACAAGGATCTTTGTCATCAAAGACATAGAAAAAGGAAAATGAAGCCATAAAATGAGATAGAGGAAGACTGTAAACACTTCTCATACCAACAGGAGTTGTGAGTGGGGAGTCAGCTGAGATGTGAGGTGCCAGGGAGGTGTAGCAGACAGAAAGATGGATGGAGAGAGGGTTGCAGGAGGGTAAAAAGGAGGTGCCAGGCTGTTGCAGAGAGAGCCATGAATTAACCGAGGCTGTCACATACGGATAACCTGAGAACAACCCCCACACATTATCCTGGCTTATCCCACAGATCGCCAAGATACCAGAGGCTACCAACCTACTGGCTCCACCAACCAGAAGGGCTGCAGGTGCTGTCGAAACCATCCATCACTGGCTGAAATGACTTGTGGCCTGTCGATCTGATGTGAACTCTGATCGAACTCTGGTACGGTTCAATCCTTGTTCTGGTTCGTTTGGTCGCTTGTCAACGCTTCATTCGTACTCTGGTGTGGCCCAAAACATCCGGTCCAAGACCACTTGCGTTTCCAAATTGCACTGTGAACGTAATCCGAGCCCAAATACAGGAATTGCAGGCTCCTAATCAAATCGTGAGGTCCTCGTGCTCTGGTCTGGCCCCGCCCCTCACTGCAGCATATGTTGTTGTTATGGTTGTCATTGTCATGATGTGTTGCTTTATGTTGGGTTGATTATGTGTATGATCTTGCACTGTGTTATTGTGTAAGATGTTGTGCTGTATCGCATCAAGCTATATTGTGTTGCGATGTCTCCCTTATTTATTTATTTATTTACTCTTCCCTCTCTTCTCAAGTTAGTGCTTCTTGCTTTATTTGCCAATTTATTTTCATTGTGTTATATATATATATATGTGAGCCATGTTATATATATATATATATATATATATTTATATATATGTGTGTGTGTGTGTGTGTGTGTGGTGTATATATATATATATATATATATATATATACACACACATATATATGTAGGTTATATCATCTGCCTCTCATCCACATACACACACACACACGCACATACATCTGTGATGCCTCTGTGCACACCGTTGTACATTTGTGTTTTTCTTTGTTGTTGTCTGTGGTGTGTCTGCTGTCTCTACTTGTGCTCCACATGGTGTAGTGTATTTGTCCCTCGTGTCACCTTGTTTGTTACATCATTTCACCAATAAATTATAATTTAAAAAAAATAAAAAATCAGGAGGTCCCATCATAGCATAAAGATGAAATTGGATTCCTTCAGTTTCACTCTGTAGGCTACCACTGAAACAAATTTCTCATTGCAGAATTATAAACATATTGCTCAAAATAATGTAATACTACCTTGGTGGTAGAAGCAGATCGTGGTAGAAGTGCATCAAGGCTTCTCTGATTATACAGGTGTCTGATCGCAGCACGTCTGAAATAATGGATCAACACGTTTTTGACAACCCGGAGCATCAACAGGTGCTTGTTCTGAGCATTTCTTTCCATGTGTTTGATAGGAACACAAGAGCGGTGGTGGCTGATCATCTAAGAACTGTCCAAAACAGACAACCTGGCAATTCCACCCACTTTATCCTGTTATTGTTCAAAGACCTTTTTGGTGGTTGTGGGCAGTGGATGTTTAGGGGGAGATAGCAGGTCAACAATAAATGCTACATAGAAGTGGTGACATCATCTGAAAGCTGTGAACCTGAAGATACATTTGAGATGAAGCTCAGCACTGTGTGTCAAATTGTTCTGGTCAAAACTATCTTCTTAAAATGATGATTGTAAAGTTTCATGAGGCTGTGATTATCCTAGAGGTCACAGCAGCTCATTTTATACACCGAGACTCAAGAAATGCCCTCACTGCAATAAATTGGCTACTACTGAGGACTAACATCATCCCACATGAAGAAAACTGGACACATTGAATCCACAAGAGTCTCAGCTTTCCACTGAGACCCAGTTTTTGTAATTCAAAGTCTGTTTAGAGACCTCAGTATGCACAAATATTCAAATACAGTAGGCGGAAATGGCAAATTTGTGCTACATGAGAAAAACTGTGTGGTTTTGCCTTAAACTGCATGTTATCAGCATAAAGTAGGCATTTATAAAATCCTGCATTCAATTATTCAGTCATCATTTTAAAATTCTTTCTTCATACAATATCTGCACATGGCAACGTATGGTTTAGGTTAGGTGACAGTGAAAATGATTTTCAAGTTTATGATTTGACGAATACCATCATCTCCTTCCATCAGACAAACTTTAACACCATTGATCATCAAAAAAATGAGTGATGTTATCCCCATATTTAATGAATGATCATGTCTTGCCTGTCTCTAATGCTGTGCTTACACCAAAAGATTTCCCCAGTCCCAGACTAAAAACTGAAAGTCTTTAGTAAATCTAGGAGTTTTACTGGAGTCACGGCGCTCCATCATCTCCATGGTTAAGTTTAAGGTAGTAATCTGCTCTGTTTCATATCAGTCTTTTCGTAGTCTTGGGTTTAGATCAAACATGTTTGATATTATCTCAAGTCTCGGTGATGTAACACAATCACCAACCAATAGATGAGCGGGGGAAAGGTCCCCAGTTCCAGACCGGCCAGTAAAACCACTTCCACAGGAAAAAGTCACATCACAATGATGCTAGTAAGCTCAGTCCTAAATACAAATATAGTGATGTAATACATTTACGGCCACAAGCGGGATGTTTGGGGGCGCAGTTTTTTAGTAAAGAGAACAGAAAGGAGACCCAGTTAAAATATATAAATAAATATATAGCCTACCAGCCTGAGTATACCCACACTGCCTTGCGCGCTCGATTTCATTTCAAACTGCAACACAGTCTGGCAACGAAGGACGGCGTTTCCAAGTTTATTTGAAAAGAAGAACAATACTTGACTTTACACTCCTGTTTCACCACCAAAAAGGATGTTTTAGCCTTGCTTCCGACAGGATTTGGCCAAAGCCTAATCTACCAACTAGCCCCGCTACTGCTTGCTGCTGTAACGCCGGTGATCTGGCTACGAGCCGGGGGACAGCGGAGCCCCCAGAGACCCCCAGCAGCTCGTCTATTGACCATAAAATCAGTGGATGTGTGTGGCTGAATGACATGAGGGGGGATAAGGCGTAAAAATAAATAATCTTGCAGAAAGCGAGAACTGGAGAAGCAAAGCAGCAAGCAACAAACACACACACACACACACACACACAAACACCAACACTGCTGGTAGACGGTGAGCAGCCAGAGTCAGAACATGCTGCAGAAAAACTTTGCAGAAGCAGAATTGAACATTTTAGTCGCAAAGTAGAGATGGGCTAGTCTGGCTATGTAAACATCAATTTCTGTTGCTCTACATACGTCATCTGGTATAACTGATAGGATTGGCTACCTACAGACGCTTTTGATAGACATTCATAGCGCCCAATAAACGGCTCTGGAGGATCGTAAACCACGCCACCTAACACTCATTTGTGTTATCGCTAGCCAGGCTAATAGCCTACATAAATAAATAATAAATAATAGATGATTAATGTATGATGAAACTAAATGAAAGTTGATAGAGCTGATAAAAATAATGATTTCATTAAAACACTTATTAAATTATTATTTTATTTGAATATAATTATTACATTTTTACTGTAAAATAGTCAACTTTTCAAGTCAGAAAAACAGAAACGCCTTTTCAGCTTTGTGAGGAGCATTTTGTGGCGTCTTCTCTTTTTGTTGTTGTTTTTTTTCAACACAAACCACTGTACACACTAGAGCAGCTGGAGCCAAAAGCTGCTTCCCCTACATTTGTAAGTTTTTACTAAGAGCATGATGGGGAAAAAATTGCATGGTAGGAAAAAAATGCTAAAAGAATCTAGTTGTAGTCTTGTAAATAGTGACCCTGCAAGATTGACAGTCTGTCTAAAATCTCAGTGTGAGACTAGAAACTCTAAACTCTTGTCTTTAGATGTGAGCAGGTGTGAGCTGATAGTTTTCCAGGAGTCTTTTCCAAACCAAAGTCTTCTGATGTATAGGTAGCATAAGACAACAAACTCTTCACTCCACCTTCAAGGAAGAGGCACACACACACACACACACACACACACACACACAGGTAACCAGCCTGGTCTCACGTCAAACTTGTTTTGTCACAGCCCTGGACATGTGATACAGAAGTACAAGGCACCCTTTAGCCTCTTTATGAGATGCACCAGGCTTTCCATTAACAGTAATGTAAACCCCTCTGTGGTCCTATTGTATACTTTGAGTAAATGACATGATATAAGTAAAGTGAAGCTTCGCTCAGGGTGTGTGGGTCGAACAAACAGACTTCAACACAAGAGTGTTTGTGTGAAACCAAGAGTCAGTGTTGTTATTTTGAGTCAACTCATTTTTTAAGCCCAGCCCTGTCTTTTTACCCTAACTTAGTCAAGTGGATTCATTGAGTGGTTCACCGCTTCCTGTGAACTTTCTGAAATGTATGGAAGAAATATCCTATCTTTATTCAAGAGCGTAGATTTTCAGATTTTCCTTTTCAGTGAAACGGCTCGTTCTCCTGCTCAGATTTATTCTCCTTGTGCTAAAAGGTTTTGCTCGCACTCAGATTTCTGCTGCTTTCTTTCAAAATGTTTGCTTGAACTCAAAAATCACATGCTTGTGCTCACATTTCTTCTTCTTGGACACAAACATTTCACTTGCACTCAAATATGACCTGTGTGTGCTCAAATCATAGTCTGTGCTCTCAAAACTTTTGTTCGCGCACTCAGAACAAGTACGTCCTCTCATGTTGATATAACTGCTCAGACTGAAGATGTCTCTCCCCTGCGCTTATAATAGTGCATGGGTCTCAAACTCGCGGCCCGCGGGCCAATTGCGGCCCTCGTGACAATATTTTGTGGCCCCACCTTGATATGAAAGTTTAATGTGAGTTTTATATGAATGCCACTTTACCGTGTTGTGTGTGGAAGTTCCCTTTAATTACTTTTTTGGTAATTTTGTGTCTTTTTTTAAATAATTGTGTGTCTTTTTTAATAATGTTGTGTCTTTTTTGGCAATTCTGTGTCTTTTTTTGGGTAAGTTTGTGTCTTTTTAAAATAATTTTGTGTCTTTTTTAGTAATTTTGTGTCTTTTTAAATAATTTTGTGTCTTTTTAAATATTTTTGTGTCTTTTTTTGGTCATTTTGTGTCTTTTTTTATTAATTTTGTGTCTTTTTTGGTAATTTTGTGTCTTTTTAAATAATTTTGCCTTTTTTTGGTCATTTTGTGTCTTTTTTAATAATTTTGTGTCTTTTTTGGTAATTCTGTGTCTTTTTTTGGTCATTTTGTGTCTTTTTTAAGTAATTAAGTTTTTTCTGTCATTTTGTGTCTTTGGGGGGTAATTTTGTGTTTTTTTTAAATATTTTTTTGTCTTTTTTGGTTATTCTGTGATTTTTTTGTAATTTTGTGTCTTTTTTTGTAATTTTGTGTCTTTTCTTCTATGTTTTAAAATGCATTAAATAGCAATACGCTTAACCATTCCACACAAAGAGTATTTATACTATATGAAACATATCCCGCTAATAAAAAAAATTGAAGAAAAATCTAAATCTTTTTAGGATTAAAGATTAATTATACATAAATATGCTGGCGTCTTAAATAGGTGACACTCTTTTATTTGAAAAGGATATTTCTTCTATAGAAAAGCCTCTATACATGTAACGCGCAGAAAGTGAAATGACACGAATGTAAACTGAAGCAGAGGGGTTTGATGTGAGTCTGTATCAAACACTGAGGGCTGTGACCAAGTTGGGATGAGACAACATGTGTAACAAACCTGTTCTTTTCTAGCATAGCCTGGCCCTTACTTTCCGCCTCGCTATAAAGGATCCTACTTCTTGCCATGGCACAAACATTGGCATATCTGGCAGTAAAATTTAGGGTGCAAATTTGTCCAAAATCAACATTATAGTGGGCTGTTTGTAGGATAGATAATACTTTACAGCATGCTCTTCATCTCATGCTCCTCTTTGCACAAATGTCAAGAGAGGAGACAGCTGGTCTCCAGCGGTGTGTCATGAGCAGTAGCCTGACAAGATGTTAGCATCTTGTCATGTTGAATTATGTATTTCAAATAAAGAAATTTGACAGGCAGAGCTTCAGCAATAATTGCATGAAAAACAGGAAGTATTTTGTGTTGGCAAGGAGCCACACAGCTGCAAAAATCTCAGTTTTTTTCACTCTAAGGGAGTGCACTGAATGGGACACATTAGAACAATGCTCTTGGTTTTTATCCCCCATTTCTGGCAAGACTGTCTCAGAATCAGGCTCTGAGGTAGTGTTCCTGCACTGCAGACATGGTGCATATCTCATAAAATGCCACACCTGTACATGACCTGTGAGCTTTATGTCCGAGATTAACGTCATGAAGTCTGGGGTGTCAGGTGTCCAACCTACATACTAGAACAATGTTATAAGACAGTGCTCTGGAACAACTTTTATTTGTCATGGTTTCATCAGAGTGCAGCCTTGTATACATAATAAGAGTAGTGTGGATAAATAGAGAACACAAAATAGTTTGAGCAATAATATCAATACCTCCATACGAGCTATCTTTGTGAACCACAGACAGAAGAGCCAGACAGGAACCCTAGAATAATCATATTTTGGAAGATTAAATCAATCTCCTCTTTTTAGCTGACCCTATATATTTGACTTAATCTTTTTTGAAGGAAATGAAAGTGAATAGCATTCATTGGAGAATGCACTCATCACCAGACAACCAGCAATTCCATATGCTGCAATGTTCCATCTAATTACACTGCTGTGCCAAGGCACACTTAAATTAAATCTGGCGCATGATTAAATGCAACAAAGTCAAAGTGTAACAACTTGATGAAAAACAAACAGAAGGCCTAGAAATGATAGATTCACACTTCCAATCAGCAGCAAGTTCTACACTCTGAAAATAAATAAACAGTTTATTAAAGTGAATGCTATAGGATGCATGTTTGTCTGCTAGTTTGTTTTTGTTTTTTTGCATTTGTGACACCCCCTTTTCGGCTGACTTTACAGTAACCCTCTTAGGGGAAGATGGTTCTCAGATTTAATAAAAAAAAAAAAAAAACACCCCCTTTAATGACAAATTATACTCTCCTTCAAACCTGTTCTCTTTTCCCAACCGATTAGATATGAAAACTTGGTCAGGACCCATTGGTGTCGCTTTTAAATGCAATGTTATGACATTCCACTATGGCCACAGTTTTAAACATTAACATTGTGAATTCAAATAAAATGATTTGGTTATAGTTAGGAAAAGAACATGGTTGGGGTTGCAATAAGTATGTGTGTTAAGTATATTACATAAATAACTCAATGTTGACATGCAGAACCCAACACTGATACATGAACAACTGTCCTCCTTTTGTGGATTTTGCTCATTATACTCATAAACTGTATAAAAATAGGGGACAAAGTCATTGTGACGTCACCAATCGGTTTCTGAATTTTAGTTTAGAAGCCTTTTGAGTTCTGCAATTTGGCCGTTGTCGTCTTAGTTTATCACTATTGTGGTGTTGTTGTTTTTTTTTGCAACCGGTTCAGAACGGATCAGAAACCAGAATTGGTTAGCCTAGCTTGGTTAGCGAGGGACAATCCTTATTCAAAATTATCTGCAGGGAGTCTTTTCGTCCAACCAAGCACAAGTGACCAAAATGTTCCAGTTAACTTTTATGAACTGAAAACACACTTAGAAAGGGTGAAAAGTTCACACAGTGTGCTGTTGTAGTGACCTGTCAATCATAAGGTAGCCCTTTCCTATAGCATGCTCTGCTTTATGGTCTATTTTACTCTAAACAGGACCATAATTTACAAAATGAACGTTGTAATGGAAAAGACTTGAAAGTAGCATTTGAGACCATAAATCATAATTGGGTAATTTACCTATTGAATTACATACAAATTGACATCTTTGTGCAACCAGTGGTGTCACCCCTTGCATTCCATTAAATGGAATGTGGTTTTATGGCTACGTCAATAAAGTTATACATAACATTATATAGATATAAAAAAGGACGTTTACCGGTTTGGTCTCATAACTTTGACCCTTTCACTGTATTTTCACTTAATGACAGTTTATTTTTATTTATTAGAATGTTTTGTTGAGTAAAAATGTCTTGTTCAGTGTTTGGTTGGACTAACAGACACTCCAAGGAGTCGCTGTTCAGTTTTCTGAGGTAATTAACTAACATTTTGTTTTTGTTTTTTGCCAAAACTAACATCCCAGTTAATGCTCCAGTTGATGCTAACATGAATTAGCAGCAGCTTCTCTCAGTCAGGTTGAGGTGTAGAGAGGCTGTAGTCAGTGATCAGATCCCTCTCCTCCTCCACAGTCCAGATACGGTCTGCTCCCCGTATCGGAAACAAGATGGCGACAAGTGTAATGCTAAACTTGATGCTTCCAACGGGCCACAAACCAATGGGTGACGTCACGGTGACTACGTCCATTATTTATATACAGTCTGTGGAGCAGACCAGTGTTCGTTTCCTGTTCATGTCCATTGTGAAACTGAAATTCAATTAGTTAAGTTAAGTTAACTTTACTTAAGAATCTCACATTTAGTAACTAAAACAATAAATAAAGGTAGAAATTAGAAGGGTTAGCACAATTAGCGGGCGGCTGTAGCTCGGTTGGTAGAGCAGTCGGCCACCGATTGGGGGTTGGTGGTTTGATCCCTGACCATGGCAGCCTACATGTCGAAGTATCCTTGGGCAAGATAGTGAACCCCAAATTGCTCCTGATGCTGCGCTCATCGGTGTGTGAATGAATTCCCAATGGTGGCAGGTGGCACCGTTTAGGGTAGCCTCTGCCACCAGTATGAATGTGTGTGTGAACGGGTGAATGAGTGCAGTCTGTAGTGTAAAGCACTTTGAGTGGTCCCAAAGCGACTAGAAAATAGCGATATATAAGTGCAGGTCCATTAACCATTTATGTTTTAGAGCTTTTAGGGGGACTTCTTCTGATATCATACTGGTTGTATACAGTAAACTCCTCCCTGTATAGCTGCAGTATGTGAAGGAAAAGGCATGTCATGTGACAGGGTCCCAGATTATTTGCCTACAGTGTTGTTAAGCCAGTTAACCTGGACCTGTGGCAGAAAGCAAGACACAGAGACAGAAGCACAGAAAAGAAATAAACAAGGTGATTTTGTCAGAGAGGGTTGTGGGGGTGTGAAAGGTGAATACAAAACGTGGAAGCATGGAGAAGGAATGGGGAAAACCAGGTGAAGGATAAGGAGAAGTTGACAGGCAGAGGAAGGAGAGGAAGAAAAAAATGAGGTGGGGGTCGATGGAGAGGGAAGTTCTGCCTTTGAACTTTTCAAGGTCAACTCCTTTCATCTATGTATCGAGCCACTGCAGTAGGTGTGTGCACAGATTCCAAACACAGCTCCTCCGGTCAAGCATGCAGAGAGGGGGCCGAGTCCCAGTTTGGGAAGCGGGTATGTTTATGCCTTGAGGCATGGAGTCTCCTTCACCACTGCGTTCTAGCAGACAAGGGCCCAGCATTAATCATGTGCAATGTGATAGTCCGACCCCTCCGCCTGAATGTTGGCCCCTAAACAGACGGTGACAGAGAGGGCCTCTCTGTGCAGCAGCTCAGCACACCTGTACTGCTCTGGGTGGAAAGGAGTTCAAACTTAGTGTGTGTGACCCAACGGAGAAGACTTAGCAGCAGCAGGCCGACACTGACTGAAACATACAAGGCACAGTGTTGTCTGGTTAGCTTAACTGACCTTTCAAGTTCAAACCAGTCATACTAGCTCGCAGCTATGCTAACACTAACTAGCCCTATGACCTTCATATATCATGAATGAATGAGGGTAAAGCCTGTGGCATTCACATGATGTTTAAACCCTAATGTAGGCCTTGTCCACTGAAATCTTTGCTTCATGTTTATCCCTATTTCTTTCCCAATTATTGATAGAAACCAACAAAAAAAATATATTTTTTAAAAACAAAATGAGTAATACAGGGCCCTAGCTTCTGCCATCATCGAGAGAGACTCCCCAATAAAAATGACTGTGCAGAATGTTTACGTTGAAGTACTAAATTCCTCAAGCAGGAGCAAAGGAGGATGTCATGCAACATTAATATAGAGCCACAAAGTCTGTGTAGGAAGGAGGTCATTCTTAAACTTTAATCATGTCGTTATTATTGTAACCACAACAACGTAGGTCCTCTAATCTTGAAGAAGTAGTCATTTTAACACAAACCACGATTGTTCCCTGACCTAAGAAAGTAGTTTTACTGCTGAAACAGGCAAATGATTATGTACTTTTGATAGATGAGCCAGATCAGAAAACAGTTTCATGTGTCTTCCTTGAGGACATGGACAGTTTCATCTAATTTGGAGGACATGTTGATTTAAAGTGTCCTCGTGAGGAATATTGATTGGCAGTTGACATTTTCACTTGTAATGGCAGGAAAACAACAAGTGTAACCCATTTCAGTAACACTGGCTGTGTTCTATCAAGTGTCCCCGAACATTTCCTTTTCACATATTTTGTGCCTTTGAACTAGCCTGGGTATACCCAGACTGCCTTGCGCGCTCGAATTTAATTTCGAACCTCCATCCAGTCTGGAAACCAGGAAGGATTCTTAGCCCTGTTTTAGGGATCCAATCACAGAGCGGGGAGGGACGGCAAGACGATGACGCGTACTACTCGGGTCTCTCGGTGGCTCCGCTGATCCGCTGATCACAGGCGTTATGGTAGCGGGGCTTTTAGCGTCGCTAGCGGCTATTAGCGCCGCTAGCGGCTAATAGCTGATAGCGGCTAATAGCCCCGCTACCGCGGACAGCGGAGCCGCCGAGAGGCCCGCAGCAGCTTGTTTATTGCCCATAAAATCAGTGGATGTGTGGCTGAATGACATGAGGGGGAATAAAGCGTGAAAATAAATAATCTTGCAGAAAGCGAGAACTGGAGAAGCAAAGCAGCAAACAACACTCTCTCACAGACACACACACAACAAACATCCATTTCTGTTGCTCTACTACGTCATCTGGTATAACTGATCTGATTGGCTAAGAGCTACCTACAGACGCTTTGATAGACATTCTAAGCGCCCAATAAACGGCTCCGGAGGATTGTAAACCACACCTCCTCTACGGAGAAATCCATTGCTCGTTGCCAGACTAGACCTCATTTGAGAATAGTCTGGTGTTAGCCAGGCTACCTTTGAACAGGAATGCCTTAAAATACATATAGCATTGAAATACACAATTTTCTTCTGTGCTGCTTTACTTCCTTACTACTGCTGCAAAAAAAAAGTAATGACACACACAATTAGCCTGTTTGGCGCCCCAAATAGGGCGACAGATCCTTAGTAAATCCCATTTTGATGGTAGCATTGGGACTACCACGTTACATATGCTTGTTGCTGGGCCCTTGTCTGCTAAAAACAACAGCATTTTGATAAAGGTATTTGCACACAAACAATTGTTATTGCTCCTTGGCCTCTAGTGTAGCCTCAGATACCTCAGCATAATGAACCTTTACAACTTGTTCATGAGGAAAAAGCCCTATTGCACTCAGCACTGTGACGTGTGCGTATGTGAGCCTCAGTGTGGGTGTAGTGAGACTGTCCTCTTGTCCATAACTTTGAACTCATGTCACGCTCAGTGTCTGTTGAACAGCATCAGAGGAGCAGTGAGTGGGTGAGCCAACATGTGTCCACCATTGTTAGAGCCGGTCAACTCTTCAAGCCTACTTACTGCTCGCTCTCTCTAAACTGATACTGCACTATATCGCCTACACACAGAGAAACAAACACACACAGGATTCAGCCTGCTCCCTGAACAAACAGGAAAAACACAGTTACACATTCTATACACACAGGCCTGTTTTACTTCAACACACACACACACACACACACACACACACACACACACGTCATCCATGGAGGAGAACAGGACAACACACAGCACACATTAAAAATGAGTTAACTAAGAGACCACACAAGTTTTCACATTAATAATTCTCCACACAACAAAGCCAGAGGGGCCCTTATAACAGACCCCGAGGTCAGAGTCCAGGGTGTGTGTGTGTGTGTGTGTGTGTGTCTGCTGCAGATAGAGATCCTGGATTGATGTACAGAGGACATAAACAAGGTATAGCAAATGCATGGTTTATGCACACACACACACACACACACACACACACACACTTTGCCCAAGACACGTGAGCTACTTATCAATGAGAAGACAGGGACTGTCCTTCTGAACCACATTATTGATCATAAAGTGAACAAAACAAGTCATTTGCATGGTGTCATGGTGTAGTATTGCATGTAGTCATGTGTTTCACTGTGTGGTATGGTGACGGAGCAGTCTAAAAAAAAAAACTTTTACATAATACCTCCATACAGTAGAAAAACATTGCTGCCAACACAATTCATTTGGCATTCCACTGACCCGCCTACTTATTTTTTAAACTTTATTTTTATAATGTTTTTTTTCCCCTTCAGAGGCCGTCACTTGTTCGATATATTTGAATGATGGGTACTTTATGATAATAAAATGCAAAGACAAAAACCTTATATTTCTCATGCATTATTTTCACCTCAGTGAAAAATAAAAATGTTCCTGCATACTGGGGTCTCTAAACAGCCTGTGAATCACATAGAACGGGACATTGGAAAGTTGAGACTCTTGTGGATTCATTGAGCCTAGTTTTATTCATGTGTGATGTTAGTCCCCATAGTAGCATTTCAATGTTGTGAGAGTATTTCTTGAAACCTTGAAAACCTCACTTTATAAAATGAGCTGCTGTGACCTCTAAAGTAATCACAGCATTGTGAAACTTCAGGCATTCAGAAGATGTATAGCTTTATGTTGACAATAAGAGGGTTTCTCAGCAGTTTACACAACAGAAGTGCTCATCATTCAACGCTGAAAAAGCTTTTGAAACCAAATCACAGTCTTAATCAGCAGTGTTGAACAAATGGTATCAACCCCAAAATTACTGCAATACGTCCTTATGGCCTTGTTGCCTAACGTTAACGTTAAAAAGTATATGGAGGAATGTATTCTCAACTGGCTGATAGCTCAGGTTGGAAGTCAAGTGTCCAACAAACCTGAGACTGGACTGTTGGACTGTGGGAAAATGGTAAAAGGTTGCTGATCGGTTGGTTAGTTAAAACTAACAACTAACAGGTGATGTTAACTTGACGGTTAAGGTTAGGGTTAACTTATTATTAGGAAAGGTCTCATGTAGGTTTAATCTCCTTCAATAAACTTACAACAACAACAATAAGCTTTTCGACTGCCAAAGAACCGGCTCTCGGCCAGGAAAACTGGTTCCACAGTGGCACCAACTCTTGTCTGGTCTTGAATCGCGAACCGATCACATCAGGGGCAGCGCGGGATTATCGTTATCAACAAGACCAACTCAGTGCCGTTAAGAGAGACAAACATGTATCATTCATTCTATACGTTTAACTGCAATGTGATTGATTCGGGCTAGCGCTATCATTAACTGCTAATGTGCTAGCTTACAACAAAAAGTCCAACATTAATATCTTACGCTCAGTTGATAAGAACGTAATCGCCGTCCATAACAATGAAGGTGAGCAGCAAATGTGTTGTACATGTTGTGTTTGGATGCCAATGTAGGCTTACAAAGCCAGGAGCAACATTTGTAGAGAGACAGTGTAGTCTGTCATCTTACAGTCAGCCTGTAGAAAAGCCAACAGGTTCAGAGCTGGTTCACAAATTAAACTCACTGCGAACCAGCACTAGCAACAGCTCTGAACTGGCCCTGGGACTGCTTTGGTCGAAAAGGGGTAAGGAGACCCAATGTGCCGACATGACACTGTGTGACTCAGGATGTAAGGCACCACGATGACCAATCCTATCGTCACAGGGCGTGACTTGTTCTGAAATGCAGTGGGATCCATTGTAAGCGTGGCAGCTAGCATGGTTAGCTGGGAGCTAACAACGGAAATATAGCTCCCACTGGCTAGCTAATTAATGTGGGGTGGCTGCGGCTAAGCGTAGTGTGTAGTGTAAAGCGCTTTGGATAAAAACGCTATATAAGTGCACCCCATTTACCATTTACCCATGTCACTCTACGCTGCAGACTACCCTGGCAGGGCTTCCAAGGAAGATCGGTTAGGGAGGGTAAAGCTGATCAGTGGATGGTGGTAGAGGGTGGAAGAAATGGGGAGTGCTTATTGCAAGAACAACCCAGGAAAAAGTAGCAATGGGGGTTAGTTAGTTCCATGGTTAGCTCACATTGGCTGGGCAACCTGGTATCTGTGGGAGAGCTGTGTTCATCAGCAGTAACAGTGGATAGCCTCAGTCCAGTCCAGGCAGCATGCAGAGCCAGCCAGCTAGGTCAGCGAGACATTAACATGAAGGGAAGGGCCTACGGTTTCAACAACCTCTCATTCTCAGGTTGTCAGATACTGATGCCAAAGGGAGGGACCAACATGCACTAACATACGTACAGCCCTGCATACATACATGCAGGTCTGGCTTCCCAAAAACACCAGAGAAACTCAGATTACAACACAAACAGAGGTAGTGTGAAATTATTATCTGATCAGGACGCAAAATCTCACCATTCCTACTATATCTTTACATAGCAAATGTTAATATTTGTTTGCTGGTATATTAATGTTGTGGATGTTGTCTAGAAAAAATAGGCATTGGACCAAACTTCTACTAAACTGACCCTCAACACTGCGGTTCTCCTCAGCTCTACAGAGCTAATTAACCTCTATCAGCTCATGGTTCTGGTTTTACAGTCTACAGCTTCCATGATGTATGTTGTATATGAATGTATGTTTTTGTAATTTTAAAATTAAATATAGAATTTAAAAAAGATCATCTTCAACATTTACATTGCAACCCTATGTGAGCCAAGTTTGTTTTAGCAAGAAAATTAACAGAAAATTTGAAAATGTTACTATTCAAATAAACATCCAAAAATCAGCGTTGCTTGTGTGGATTTCCTCATAATAATCACAGAACTTTAGGCACAGTGAATCAGGAAAGAACTGATCGGCTGGAAATGCTTTCACATGCCAGGTCCTTTTGTTGTTTGGAAACAAGTGGTAAAATCAATGTCCCCACGGACAAAACACTGCAGGTGGACTACACAGGACAATTAATACTGCTTATTCACTGAGCTGTCAATATGTTGCATCTGGAAGTGATAATTACAGAGAAAACATGGTTGCAGTTTGCTACGCAGGTGCATTAAGGCAGCTGCTGTCCACGCGAGGCTTTCTCAAACAGAAAACAAAATCAATGCAATCTTCAAATTAGCTTCATCCTGTCTGCTCTAAGAGCACAGATATCATGAGAGTCCTCTGAGTGGAGCTAAAGTGAACGGAGGATGCAAATCTATTAAGAGGATGTAATCCCATTTGTTTCTGTATGATTCATCAGTGCAAACATACAGGAAGCAGAATGTGGAAATATGGGACATCTATTCACCCTTCTCTTATTTAGGTCATTTGAGCTTAATGGACTGGAACCTGCATGCATGCCTCTATCACTTGCAGAAAAAAGATGGCTTGATCGCACATGTACCTCTCAATTATCAAGTAAATTAGTCAGTGAGGTGTGTGACCTGATACTGTTCCTAAGAGGACTTACATAATGGCTCGTTACACACTGTGTGGACATTAGTATAAGTGCTCGGATTCAATGAATCATAGTAATTATTTATTCATCTTTAGCCTTTAGCTATTTGACTGTGTGGTTTATTGAAACACCTAGACCTGGCAACAATCACCCATTTTACACAGAGAGGGATTACTCTGCCCTTAACCAAAACTCCAAAGCAGCACCTGCTCCCAGGTTGAACATTTCCCATCAAGAAAGCAAGTTGTTTAGGGTTATATGAACATGGATTAGTATAGGCTCTGTCACTCGTGGAGCCATGAAGTTCCCGTGTCTTGCTCCCCCATCTACTGGATGTGGGATTCCAGTTGCATGACAGTTTTAGCCTTTGTGTTTTGGTTTGGACAACTGGCATCATTCTAATACATTCATTAAATACTACTCAACAGACTTTGTCAGGAAAAAAACAAATAAAAAAGGCCTAGGTTTATTTCCAATCTTTTTCTCTTCTTGTTTCCCTGTTAAAAGGTTTATTGAGGAGTTTTCCTTGTCCACTGAGGGTCAAAGGACAGAAGGTGTAGTATCCTGTACAGTCTGTAGTCTGTCTCTAAAACCCTTTAAGGCAAATCTGGCCTATCTATATATCTAAGATGTCGTATGTGGCTTGCGCATGACACGAAGGTGTGCATCCTCGATTTTTAAGATTTTTGAATTCATTTTTCAAAATATCATTATTTACGTAGAACGTGTTGCGACATTGCACTGTTTCTGATCAGACGCCTTTTAGGGGAGCTCCGCCCCATTGTGTGATAGGCCTACACCTGGTCAGTAATACAATTCACTCTGGATTTCCACCCTGACTCATCTCATCTGGAAGTCTATTTAGCCTACCTATCTTTAGGAGTTTAAAGAGCGCTACAAGGTTCGATTTTCCAATAATATTCAAATAGTTTACAGCAAATATCAATGTTCAATGTGTATGTGCTGGATGAACAGTAAGTGTTTTATGGAGTTGCAGACGTTGTAGTGGTCTGTATAGCCACAACATATGAAACACAATAGTTATGAATCAATGTACACATTCCACAACACACCTAATAACCCTTACTCACATTATTCACATCCATCTGTTTGTGCTGCATGTAAACTTATTCCCTCCTATATCTGTGTCTGTATATATGTCTAACCATGTTGAATGATTACGTTTCTTTTTCTTAAAATATGTTTCTGTGTCTCTTTATATCTCAATGTACATCCATGTATTACCCAATATACACTTATTAACACTACAGAAGAGTATTACACATTATTGTACGTCCCACACAACCTCATTTGGCCATAATTGAAAAATCTACTTAATCTCCTACTATACAAATACATACTTCCTACAGGCACTGCACTAGTATTAATAAAATTGAGTTGAATTTAATTTAATTGGATCTTTGTTTAAAATGTACAGAATTCAAACCAATGTCTTTTTCAGTTGCCACAAAAAAGTCTCAAGTCAGTCTTAATTATTAATTAATTAATTATTGCTCCATATCATAGACTGTATAAAGGTTTTGACCCGGCACCTACATTACCCACAATGCAACTTGACTTTTGTGCTAGTAGCCTGCAGCAGAGATGAGCACCATACCCCGAGATTTATTTCATTTTCAAACTAGTTGTCTTCAGACCCAATCATGAGGACTCAAATGAAACCACTTGAGGACATTTAGCAGACACAAAACTCACTCTGGAGACAAAAAGGGGCATTTACACAAACACCACTTAGATCAGGGGTCTTAAACTCCAATTACTTGGGGGCGGCTGGAGGCAGTATCAAAATGACCAAAAGAAGACACAAAATTACTAAAAAATTTTTTTTTAAAAAGACACAAAATGACAGAAAAAAAACAAAATTACTTTAAAAAAGAAACAAAACACCAAAAAAAAGACACACAATTACCCAAAAAAGACACAAAATGACCAAAAAAGACACAAAATGACCAAAAAAAGACACAAAATTACCAAAAAAAGTAATAAAAGGGACCTTCCACACACAACACGGTAAAGTGCCATTCATATAAAACTCACATTAAACTTTCATATCAATGTGGGGGCCACAAAATATCGTCATGTGGGCCGCAATTGGCCTGTGGGCCGCGAGTTTGAGACCCATGAGTTAGATTTAATGCAGTTTAAAATAATTTCACGTAAAGATTACAATTTTACACCACAAACAACTCCAAAACTTATAAAAATAATAATACATTTCATTTATAGAGCTTTACAGGGTACTCCAAGACGCTTTACAGTTAAAATCCAGTAAACATGCAGTTGAAATGCAGTGATATAGTGACTAACCCCACAGCAACCTAACAACAAAAACAAAATGTTTCATTATAATTATATTTGATGTCTGCTGTGCTGTTCTAATAGAAAGCATTCAATGCGACAGGTAGGTCATGATAGTGTGTTCTCTCCTCTGGTCTGTGACCCCAGTCAGACTTGAGTATAGTCATGTGACTTGCTTCTCCATCTCAGCAGCAACAGCTAATGGCTGCGGCTGCAAGAGACTCATTGATTTCTCCTGCACTGCCCCAGAGGCTGCTGGTCCCTGTCCATCACAGGCTGTGGCCACTCTGCAGCCCTGCTGTCACAGCCAATGCTCAGGGACTATCTGACGAACTCTCCTGTCACTTTAATTATACAGCCAGTCACTCAACCCTGAACACACAAGTGAGTTTCTTACAGTGAGAGGACATAAACATGACTGGAACACCACAAGGGAAACATAATCAGCCATGGTTATTGTTAGTTTAAAACGTTGGTTTACCATTGTATAATACTCGTATTGATTGATTATTAGTATCATTAGTTCAATGTACCTGAATGCACCTGTGAAGGTTCTGTCTTGTTTTTTTTGTGTGTGTATTTGTCTGTCTCAGATTTTGATTCATTTTGTTAAGAGCTACATACAGACGCTTATGATAGACATTCGTAGCGCCCAATAAACGGCTCCGGACGATTGTAAACCACGCCTCCTCTACGGAGAAATGAATAGGTGGTCTCCAGGCTATACCTCATTTGTGATATAGTCTGGGGTTAGCTAGGCTACTGACATAGGTTTAGGGCAGAAAACTTTTTATTTAGGCGTTATAAAAGCAGTTTAAACAGTAAATTAATGTGCATAAATGAATGATGTGAGCCATGTAAATTACTTAAAAAGTGAAGTTACGAAAGAAAAAAAATGCAAAATGTATTTTATGTGAAAAGTAATTAACTTTTGTTAGACCCATCCACCTCCCTTCCCTCCCTCGCTGAGTGTGGTATCCGCCATGTAAACTCTCAATCATTACTACTACGTCCGTAAGATGTTGGTGGAGTAAATGTGAGTTGTGCTTTGCATGTACAGCTGTCTTAGTCCTGTCGTGGCAATTTTGTGGATTGCACTAAGTTAATGGGTGAGCTGGCCAAACACCCTTAGCAGTCAATACTCTGTTCAGCAAGTTTTATTAGCACATTCGTATTCCATACACCGCATAATCCCGAATGGCTCTTTTACAGTACAACAAAGCCCCGTACACCGCTCGACTTATGACTGTTGCACTTTTCAGCATTGGCTCTTCAGCAAGACTCAATGCGGCCCTATCTTCCTCCCCTATACAACACATCAGGACAGACCCCACTTATTCACACGTTCCCCTCTCACATGGTGTTATCAGAGTTAAGTTCACAGAGTGAGTTTCCACAAGGCCTTGTGTCTTGAATATCAAGTAGGTCGCCGCCTACTTCTTGTACCACCATGACAGGAAGTACCAAATTTCCTTCACAATGCCCTGCTATTTTCCACAAATATGCTACCATAAGGTCACAACGTCAGCAAGTTCAAAACAAACTTCCATAGTAACACAGATGACACCCAGTTAAACATTTCTGTTGAATTACCTAAATACCCAAATGGCCAGTTGAGCTTCGATAAAACAATGGTTGAGTGACATTTTTTTTAAAACATAAGACAATAACTGTTGCTTGGACGTACAGTAAATGCAAGAGAGAAGCTCTTTTTAATCTGCTTGGTAACCAGCTTACCAGACCTTATCAGAAGTCATTTTGGAGCGTGCTTATACTTTGCACAAAGCTGACATCAACGTGACCAAGAGAGCAGAAATGTTAATAATTGAGGCCATTTTTAACAAAGCACAGCATCATTAGAGATGTAACACTTCAAATCAACTGAAAACCTTAAACACTTATTGAGGCAGGCATTCAGGACTTTCTTTGATCTTTAACATTTTTACAGCTTTTACTTCGCTGCCTTTTACTAGATCTTTTATTTTACCGATTATTGTTCTACTTTTTTTTGTGGTTTGTCTTAGGCGTTCGTTTTTTTAAATTGAAAGAACATAACTTTTTTTTCCCCATCATGAACTCAATGTTCACTAAGCACCAGGCTCAGGTATCCAGCAGAAAAGCAGACAGGTTACCCCAGGGCAAATTAATGTTAAAATTTTTTTAAGAATTACAGTAGTTTTTGTATGTTTTTTCCCATTTATTTTCGATCCATATAAGTGGTAATTCTACAGGCTTATTCTCTTTCTCTCTTTTTCTGACATTCAGCTTGACTTATTATGTCCTTTTTGGTCAAAATGAAGCACAAGAATGTTAGTGTTCTTTTTATATTCTGCACTGATATGTTTGTTCCGTGTGCCTTCACCAGGTCCTCCTGCAAGCCTTTGGCAGTAAACAGCATACAGGGGATTTGATTTCAAATGTTTGATTCCCCTGGAGAAAAGTTGCTCTTTCTTCCAAACCTAGGCAGTTTGGCTGCTGAACCATGAGTTTTAAACTTGTATACAGTAGATTGTTGCCAAATCTGTCTCTTCAATCTTTTTGTTTCTTGGAAATCTTCATTTAACTCTTTTTTTTCTCAGTTAAATGAAATAATGTTTTCTTTAGCTGTTGCTACCAATTGCCATGTTTTCTACTCAGCTGGAGCCCTGCATAGATGGGACTAACATCTGAATTATAGTTGGAGCAAATATAGTGTTGTTATTGAGTTCCTACAACCATCATTCTATTTTGCAACAATTTGGTTGAATTGCATACTGTTAAGTGATTAAAAAACAAAAATATGAAATTAGGGTTTAATGATTATGGCATTGCTGTTTTACCAGATGATCCAACTCAAAAATCATTATAATACACTTTTTTTTTATTTATTTATTTTTTTTTTATACATATTATGAATTTATACACACACACACACACACACACACATATATATATATATATATATATATATATATATATATATATACACACACACACACACATATATTGAATGTAATTGAATATAATGAACTCATACAAATGTAATTTATGAAAATTCTAGATCTTCAGAAAACCTAACTTACATATTCTAATGGGTTGAGTCATTTTGATTGTAACTCTATTTTGTGAAAACACCCACACTTCAGAGATTATGTTTTATCCTTCATGTGTTTTGAAAGTACTTACCTTGCATGCCTGTCAGCAATACTGACTGGTATTCAACAGGCCATAAGTCAAATGTTGGGTGATATTTTTCATTTTACACTAATGTAAATTTTTTCCGATTGCTCAAACAAATTTCATCCCTTCAGGGCAATATTTCGCACAGCTCATTATTATGTATGATTTCACCTGGCAAGACTAGAGAAAGAGCTGTGATAGCTGTGTTTCTGACTGCTAATGCTCCTGTGGATGAGTGTGTGTGTGGGCAGAAGCGATGCTCTGCGGGCTGATGGTAGCACTGAAACTGGTAGTTGGCAGCGCTCCAGGTGGATGGAGGCTGAGCGACGCCTCGGCCCGCTGAAATATTGATTCAGAAAGCTGAAGCACCCGCGGCCATGGACTGTGCTTGGACAGTACATGCAGAAGAGTGTATAACTTCAATCCCTGCATCTTTGCTCCTTGTTTCTCAGCTGTAACAGCTGACTGGTCGTTGGTTGAGACTGCTTTTACATAGCCGCACTTTGACATTAGCATTTGATAAGTCTTTATGCTAAGCTAGGCCAACCACTTCCTGATTAAAGCTTTTTACTACAGATATGTGAGTCTTATCCAGTTTAGCACCATATTCAGTACTTCCCATAATGCCAACTACTCTTTTAGAGGAAGAGTTCACCATTATTCCCCCTTAGATCTAGTAGTACGAGGACATTACCATGTCCCCAGGATTCTGTTTTTTCCAGAAATATATGCCACATAATGGGAGAATTGCAAAGGATCCTATGTTACCAGAGTCCTATGTTCGCCATCTTAATACAGCACATAATGTAACCTAAAAGGAACCTAAAAAAGGCAACCTGGTCTCACAGGAATCCGTGAAAATAGCCACGGATTTGCTTAACTCAAAATCTGTGGAATAGCCACGGAATCACTCAAATTTCCGTGAAACTGACACAGATTTCGCTACAATGCAAGTTAATGACAGTCATATCCCGTGGCTATTCCAACATATAAAGTGATTATGTACATACACTGAGTGAATATTTAGAAAACAAAACATATATTTCTCGCTAGAAATGTGATCAAAATCCATTTTTATGCAGAAACTAAGTCAAGTTTTCACAAAAAATTGTCCGCCATGTTTTTTGTTCTGACCGCCGGGACCTTGAAAGTCACGTGACTTGGAACAAACCAATAGGAAAAAATATCCATGGAATAGCCACGGGATATGACTGTCATTAACTTGCATTGTAGCGAAATCCGTGTCAGTTTCAGGGAAATTTGAGTGATTCCGTGGCTATTCCACAGATTTTGAGTTAAGCGAATCCGTGGCTATTCCACAGATTTTGAGTTAAGCGAATCCGTGGCTATTTCACAGATTCCTGTGAGACCAGGTTCAAAAAAGGTGTTCCACACTTGTGTATTTGCTTGACACAGACAAGGGTTAGGTTTAGGGTTAGGGGAGTATAATAGCCAAAATCATTACCAAGAAAATCCCTATGTTCCCCGGGACCTATGTTCCCTGTTTTTCCCAAAAAAGGGTTCCCCGCAATCTATCAATCTCTACGGTAGACTCTCAGCATGGCCAGCAGGCCTACCGTCACATGGCCCACCTTAGCTCAAGCAGCCCAAAACTTACATTTGCACAGCAGCTACTTTCTGGTTACTTTGTAGCTCAT
Source organism: Centropristis striata (assembly GCF_030273125.1). Taxonomy (NCBI): domain Eukaryota; kingdom Metazoa; phylum Chordata; class Actinopteri; order Perciformes; family Serranidae; genus Centropristis; species Centropristis striata. The sequence continues at coordinate 13,672,997 of NC_081521.1, forward strand.
TTTTTGGCTTTTTAAATAGGGTTATGGTTAATAATAATGGCCTATTTGCCATGGAATTTGGCAGTAATGGTGGAAAAAGTAAGAGACTGGCAGGTCTGAGTCTGAATTCAGTCTGGATTTCAGTGGAGAATTTTTGTTTTGCACTGTCTAAATGCTGTTTCAGTTCACCAAGAAGATAATTATGTGGAAACAATTCAGATTGTGATTCAAATCAGAGGGAGCAGGGTTTGTCAGATAGAGTGAATGGAAGGTTAATTAGACAGTGTGTTGGTGTGTAGAGCCATGTGCATGTTCACAGCTCTTGAGTGTAAAATCTGTGTGTGTGTGTGTGTGTGTGTGTGTGTGTGTGTGTGCGTGTGTGTGGGGGCCCAATGATTGACACGCTCTCTCTAGGAGGGCTGTGAGCTGGGCTCTCTGTGTCTTGTGCCTTTGATTCATTTTTTAATATGCCCCTGCAGCTCGAGCACCATGCTGCCTGTTTCTCTGTCTGTTTTTTTGCTCTCTCGCTTTTCTGCCTCTCCTCATTGAAGTTTTTTTTCAAAGTCAATACATTAACCACTCTTTTCCTCCTCCTCTTCCTTGTTTCTGCATCTAAACCAACATGTGCTCTGTGGTAGCCCGGGCCGTGCTTTGCGCCCCATGTGAGATGTGTTGATTTCAAACTGAATAGCGAGGTCCTCCCAGTCTCGCTCCTGTGTTTTGGAGCTTGTACGCCCTGCAGGAGATGCAGTATGTAAATGACAAGAGCTCAGTAAAGTATTGGCAGGAGTCTACGCAGTGCCACAACGGCTTCATTTGCAGGCAAGACGAAGGCGCTGGGCTGTCTTCATATTCCTCCATCTCCTCTGAGACAGCAGAGACGGAGTGGGAGGAGGAGGGAGGCAGCCAGCCCATCATGTCCCACTCGTCCTACTTCTCCTTTCGTCGCCCTTCCTCTCATCCTTCTGTTTTTTTTTTTCTCCCAGTGTCTTACGCCTACGCCAGTAGCATGCTGTCTCTTCCTGCAGAGGCTCTGTGCTGTCTTCTCTGCATGTAAACAAATGCACACATCTAAAGTACATTATAGGAGCTGTACTGCATGTACACGATGTGCAGCGTGCTGCTGACGGGCACGTCATGCCAGCTCTACCTCATCACACTGACACTGACGTCCAAGCACCTCCCTCAACTACTGTCAATTACAACCCCCACCCTGCACCCACTGGAGGCAATGTGGCACCCAGCATGGCCAGTCGCCCCCTCCCCCTGCCTTGCTGGGTGCTGCGTAGTCACATTGCCTTGGCACAGCCTCTGCACCAGCCAGCTCCAGACAAACTGCAAGATGCTCTCACCTTTGTGACCGAATCATGTGTTGAAACTGAGCTGAAGCTCTTCTTTCATTTGCTGTCTTTAAGCCTTTTTTTCTATTTTTTCTTCTTTCTTCCCAGTTGTGGATCCTGTTTAGCTAAGATAAGACTTTATTTATCCCGCAGTAGAAACAGCAGCTCAAGATAAAGACAGGGATGTTTACAAAGATATAAAAACAGCATAAAAAATAAAATTAGAGAAGAACTTTATATTATATGAAATTTGAAAAAATAAAACACACGCTTAAGAGGTTCGGCTGGCAAATTTTAGATTTGGCAACCTTTTCTGAGATATGTGGAAGAGAAATCAGAGCTGAATGACTCAAGTTAATTAGAAAAATCACTGATTTTCATTGTGTATTTTCATTTCATTTTCATTCAATCTATCTATCTATCTCTCTCTCTCTCTCTCTCTCTATATATATATATATATATATATATGAAAAAATATATGAAAAAAGCTTTCATATATATATGAAAAAAGCTTAATAAACAGTTTATTAAAAACAGTTTTAAAAAAATAAAAAAATAAAACTTATATACACACATAATATACATACATTATATACACCTTATATGTACTTACATGGCTATTTGGCATTTTTTATTTCTATTTACATTGCATTTGTATATGTAGTATTTTGTATTTTACAGATATTGCACAATAGGGAAAAATATATTATCAATGAATATATATATATATATATATATATATATATATGCACAGGATATACACAGGATATACACAGTATAGTATAAGTGGTATAAAGCAGGTATATAATCTAGAAAAATACACAGAGGATATTTATATATAAGGTATGCCGTACAGCAAAATGTACAGAGTTTACTTGGATCACTGCGACAGCCACATCTCAAGAGAAATCCAACGTACACTAACCCTGCCTGAAAAGAGGGAAGCGCAGGGTGGAGGGCTGTTAGCTGCTCCTGCCTTGTAAGAAACCGTGGCCTATATACTTCTATCCCTTCAGTTTCATTTTTTTTTTTGCCATACTACCTCAGACCAGCGCTAAGGCCTGCATGAGTCACGTACAGGTGCCCACAGGCTTTATGAAATCGTGCCCACACAGGCCTTGATGAAAGCTGCCCACTGGCAGAGGCTTTCTATTCACTTTGTCATGTTCTGTGAGGGCACACCCCTACCACCATCCACAAAGCTTCAGCTGTGGAACTCTTCAAACACTTGTGTTCACATCCTTGACTGCTTTGAGCTGTTGTGGTAATGATTCACGAGCCAGAGACCCAGGTCGCCTTCACAGCAGGCACGTCCTGAGCATTTCATACAAACTCTGGAGTGTTTTCTGTTTTAGTTTGCTTCATTTGGGCCCATTGAGAGCAAAAACAGCTGGTGAACCACAGGACAGCTACATGGAGGCATCTGAAAATGTTACTCACAAGCTTGAATTTGTGTTTGGTCATTTTAAACAGAAGAGGTTGATTAAAAAAAAAAAAAAAAGCATGCATGTCGACACAATGATTAAAAGCAAACTCCATGTTTGACTCCCTGACAAAGATTTGATTCCAAAACATGTTGGAGCTTGTCTTCATGTCTAACATGCAGTTACAATTTTAATTGTTGTTTCAAAGAAAACTTTATATTATATGAAATTAGAAAAAATAAAACACACTCATCATGTAGCTCATCTTGGTAAACTGAATTCACTGATCATGTACTTTGTTTTGTTTTTAAATCCTACCGCAGACAGAGGAGTTTATCCATCCACTGAGCTCTGCTCTACAATGTCTCTGGCTAATACATGACTGATTAGCACAAGTTTTAGTATGGCACCAGTATTGTATGTATGGTACCAAACTTGACATCCTCACTGTGACAACAAGGCCAGCGCACACAGCCACTGGGCCAACTGTTGTTCACCAACAAATAGTTCCAGCATGTGACTCACTTGAAAACCGCAAATTATTGTTTTTACATTTCTGTTTTTGACAAGCTGTAAAGCTGTTGGTGGGCTTTTTTTTTCTTACTTTGGACAGCTGTTTCTTGTCGTTACACTAGCCTGGGCTAACCATGTATACAAGTTTAAACTAGCAGGGAGGATTTTAAAAACCACTGTACCAATGCAGTAGTCTCATTAAGGGAGTCAGCAGGCTTACACAGTAGTTCATTTCAGTCTGAACACCTACAGCTGAAAAGGTAAACCCCAAACAACAACAAACAGAGGTGGAGTTAAGTCTGACATTGTATTAAGCACTCTGTTGGTGCTTGCTATGTTCTTATATGAGTTTTCTAAGGTGGCCCTGAGAGCTCACAGCGCTGCAACTTAAGAAAACACAAAATTTTAACGCATAAAACGCATTTTAGCGTTAGCGGGCTAGCAAGACCAAGACCAACTCGGTGTCGTTGAGGGAGACCAACTAAAACGTGTTTCATTCATTTATTTGATTTGTTTAACTGCAAATACGAGCTAGCGGGCTAACGATACATATCACGTTATAAAATGAAAAAATATCATTATCATGAAAAAACGTGATAATTTCACATTATAACGGGAAATTACCATTATCTTGAAATAACGTGATATATCACATGCGTGTCCAGACGTGTGCATCACTTTTAGGTGTCCTCTGGGATCACTTCTGTTGTGTTGTGTTCTTTGCAACGCGTTTTCTAAATGCTGCGCTCGTGTTGTCAAATTGTTGAAGATGTATTTACATGTGTTTTTTGCAGAGCTGTGAGTTCTCAGGGCCACCGTAGGTTTTTCTGATTAAAAATGCATTCTTTGAAGCCTTCTGAGGCTTCGATGGTCCCACACATTTGGCTTTTGAAACTTAGCCTGCATTCACATTAGATCAGGCTTTTCACGGCAGGGTTGTACAGAGGTTGGGGAGTCTCACTTTGTTTGATTGAAAGCAGGAGGTACTTGTACTTATTTTTATAGCCAGGTAGCGGAGAGGGCAAATGACAAAATCATAGCTCTGAGATACTGTGATTCTTATGGTTGTCTCTTGCTTTGGACAGTAGCAAGACTGCTTGCAATAGCCATGCTGCTAACGCTTAAATTAACCAGTAGCTATTTCCGCAGGTTTGTATTTTGTGAAGCTCTATAAAAGTCAGTCTGTCTGTCTCTACGCTGTTGCACGCTCCATTCAGGCATGACACACATGCTAATAATCCACAAACACTGCTCTCCACACAGAAGGATACTCATTGACAAGACAACAATGTTTTAGAGTTTTAGCTCACTAACTGGAATAGTGCAATATGGTGACATGAGGACATGATTAAAATACAGCATTTGATTCATCCAGTCCATTCATCTGAGACGATCCATCAAGGCTATATTCCAGGGACACTTTGGTCACAATATTATTTTTGTAAAGGCACTGAAGTTTTTTTTTCTTTCTTTCTTGCTGGCTTTATTGGGGGGGCACTGAATCACCAAATTAGTGAGGCATTTTCATTTGACCTTGTGAGCACACTGCCAATGCCACCCATGAGTAAGTGTGTGAGTCATTTTCATGAAGCGTGCTCTCAGTGGTCAGACAAGAGTTGGTCCCTCTGTGTTAAACTGACAGCTGAATGTTAGGCAGCATAGCATTAATGGTACATATACAACAGCTTTACACTGTATGTAATTCTTAGAGAATGATAACGGCTTTATGCCTGAAATCAGATATGATCCAGCCATTGTTTTGCAGTTTTGAGATATTTTATTGTAAATCCTAGTCCTACACTGGTGTTTGTCATGTGTTTTATTATTATTATGGTAAAAGGTATGGTATGTGAAGCACTTTTATCCAAAGCCTAACTGCAGTAACGACGCATCGGGTAAAACTGAGAAAAATTGCTTATAAGTTTTTTAACTGGGTTTTAGGAAGCTAAGTGATGACACTTATTTCGACATGTATTGATGTCATTTTAATGCTCTAAAATCATGATGATTTATTTGACCGCTAATCCCAAAAATGTAGTTACTGCACACTGGTTTTGCATTGCTGTAAAAGGTCCTAATAATAAAGCACAAACAAACAACCTTTTATATTTTGTTTTCAGTGAAAAAACATTTTCCAATTGATTTTGTTATCAGTGTATTTAAAAGTGTTTAACAACTCTATTCAAAGATTTGTGTAGTTTAGACCTAATATTGCAAGTAATGTAATATTTTAGTCTAATCATTTTACCTCACTTTTTTATTTAATCACTATCTAGATAATAATTTCCCTATCAAATAAAATTATAATTATTAATATTCCTGTCTTCACTATTAGACAGGAATATTATATATACTATATAACACAAAGAAGAAATACAAGGCTACACTGCTTTTGTTTTTTTTGTTTAAATGCATAAATACATCCAAAGAAGACTGTGGTAAGTGAACTTACTGCTTTGTAAGTCTGCTTTGGTTTTGAGTTAGATTTTGTAATTACTGCAATTTTTATGTCATTATTTCTCTGAAATAAAGCGAAATTAAAATCTAAACGTTGTCACAAAATAAAACCGACATCAAGGAGTTCATTTTTAGTTATAACTCGAATTCGACCAAAAATGTAGTTACTGCAGTGAGGCTTTGTATCGCATTGACACCACTGGTAATTAATTCTCACACTGATGAGCATCTACAATTTGGGGTCATATTAAAGTCATTTCTGGCGATCACTCTACCAACTGAGCCACAGCCGGTCCTCCATGCTCATTGACCTAACTGACCACATAGTTGACCTCCTGAACTTTAATGCAAATGTTACATTTTTACTGAGATTACATTGCCTGAGATAAAACCAGTGCAGTACTGGATTGGAGTTTATGTCTATATACTACACATCCTACATGCTAGAGATATGTTTATTATGAATGTGTTGTGACTATTACTTTTACTGTTACTGTTGATAAAACAGCTCTAGTCAACATTTTTTTAAATAACATACAGAAAGATTAAGATTCCCCTCAGGAGTTGGTTGAGACCAAAAGCAAAGCTGTATGAGAGTAAAAATTGGACTTGCATTTATCAGGTGGACACAAACACAACCCAAAATCAATGATCATGTTCAGGGCCGTAACTAGGGTTTAGAAACTAGAATTTTTTTCTCTTGAAATATCATATAAAAGGCATTTCTCGTCTGCATAATTCATGCCTAAATGACACCTACAAATGTAACCCAAGGAGTCAGTAGGTTAAGTGAATACAAAAGTGGGTTGGAGTATGAAACGTTACCCCAGCTAGCTGCCACATTAGCTTAAACTTTGTATGGCCATCATTAAAACTTTATTCTAAGAAAGAGTTTAACTTTATTTGAAGAAGAGTCCTACTTTAAATATGTTTGCCTGAACTACCTCTCAATCAGTCTTTGCTCCCCTTGCACATCAAACATTATAAGGCGCCACAGGAACGAATCCTTAAAAAGTAAGAAAGTAAGTTAGCATTTTAGCACCATGGGGCCTCTCTAACTGAATGATGATTTTGAATGGGTTTTTTATTAGAAGTCTGAAACAAGGTGTGTGGTTAACACAAGCTGAAGAGATGTTCACATTTTGTTGTACGACATAAAACACATTAGTAAATACCCCTACTTGTAAATTTTGTAAAGTTTTTACGTGTTCTACAAAAAGCAGTTGCCAACAAGTGGCTAAATGAGACTACAACTAGTCCATCTCACAGCCTCTAGTCGTGTTCTTGCGAAGTCTTGTAGATTGTGAATTAGTTGAATAAACTATTTATTAGGCTACAGATTGTCTAGCTTGTCAAAACTGCTGGTTACCTTGTCGGAGACCGTCTGAAGGATAACGGCTGAGATGTTCAAATCATGTGACTGTAGTGTAGTACTCTATAGCATAACGTTAGCTTTTTAATTTCATCGGCTGCATTAACGCTTCAAACATAATAAAAGTGGTGTTCATTTGTGAAGGTTATCCTGCTGAACAAAAGGTGTCAGCATCAGAAACATGTGTTTGTCACAAGCTTATTTTCTACCATGATCTAAAATCCAATGCAAAAATCCCATAGGTGAATTCTCAATAGACCCCATGGTGATGCTACCTCCGGGTTGGCCTCCAAAAATACGTCATGATGTTTCCTCTCTATGAACTGCCATACTGCCCCTCTTATTCACCCCTCATGCCTCAACCAAACCAATCATCATTCCTCATCAGTCATGCATCAACCTGACCCCCTAAACCCAACCCAATCAGAGGCAGTGTAGGGCGGGCCATGACTTTGTAGCATTCCTGCGTCTTTCAAAGTAAATACCATCTTGAGCTTCATACATTATTCATACATACCAATTTTTACTGTCTTATTTTGCGAAAAAATGTAATTAAGGAAGACCAGACCTCTGTGACCACATAGCTGGTTACGGCCATGATAATGTTACTCAGTAAAGGCTGGATGTGGGAATCAGCAACTGTTTTGAGCAAGTTCAACACAACTTTAAATGCCAGTGTAATGTAAGCCAGCCTATTTCTCCTAAAAACTCCTAAAAAAAACAGACATTGCAGGTTTCAGTTAGCAATAAGTGTACCTGTAGATTAAACACCCAGTGTACATTCACAATTTCTAGGCCTTTCTTTTTTAATATCACTTTAAGAGCAACAAGTACAGATTGTATTAGGACTCATAAGAGCATTTCCATCCACCCATCCATCCATCCATCCATCCATCCACCATCCATCCATCCATGATCCATCCAACCATCCATCCATCCATCCATCCATCCATCCACCGTCCGTCCACCCGTCCATCCATCCATGATCCATCCATCCATGATCCATCCATCCATCCATCCATCCATCCATCCACCATCCAACCATCCATCCATCCATCCATGATCCATCCGCGATCCATCCACCCATCCATCCATCCATCCACCCACCCACCTGTCCATCCATCCATCAATTCATCCATCCATCCATGATCCATCCACCCACCCATCCATCCATCCATCCATCCATCCATCCATCCACCCACCCACCCATCCACCATCCATCCATGCATTCATCCACCCGTCCATCCATCCATCCATCCGTCCCTCCATCCATCCATCCATCCATCCATCCATCCATCCCTGCTGCAGATGCCAGGCTGGAACAATGTGGTTCTGGATCCAGAGTGATTTATGCTTGGCTGGGGAAGCCCAGCTTGTTGGCCATCTCTCAGTGACATCCTGGCGGCTCATCACAGTGACATCCTGCAGGGCTGACTGCGATGGCAGCTGATGTGATGTGTTGAGCTGCTGGATTGACAGGCAGAGTGCCTGAGATGCTGATCATTTTTGTCAAGCTGAGACAGTAAAATGCTGCAGCGACCCATAAATATTAAACCTGCCTAGGGGCCAATGACCTGCATTGGCTGACTGTGGCCTTTCTGGCAAGGCAAGTGGATGTTTGTGTGTATATTTGTGTGAATGTTAGAGAGATGAGTCCATTAAGCTGCAGGGAAGTGTCCATTTAGAGGAGAGAGAGGGGAAAGGTCAAGTCTGCTGTACTTGGAGTTGTTTTCTAGGCAGAATAATCTAATCATAAACCGTATCAACGCAGGCTTCACATTCACATTTGCCATATATGATACAAATCAAATTATTATTTTACTTTTATATAAGATGTAAAATATCTGAAAACATACAGTTATCAGCCATCAGTGTCTTTGTATTAGAGAGAATGCAATTGATTCAATCATTAAAAAATATCCCTGTCAATCCACTGGTTAATATCAACTGTTGAATATGTGTATGTGCTTCACATGGCTTTGACAGAGTGATTACTGTGACATTATGGCATTATTCACACCTGAGTGGCAATTAAACAAATGTATTATCTCCTCCCAAGCTGGTGTTGCTCAAGAGTCCACCGTTTCAGTCTGAGAGGAAATAACTGATCATTCTAAGATAATTCTAGAATAATTTATTTTCCACTAGGGGGCCCCAGGACAAAAATAAATAAATTAGCAGGAGGCCCCTGTGCATGTTGGACCCATTGTTCTTTCCACTCTGCACTGCCCTTTTGCCTTTAAATACCCATCAAAGCAGTGTATACTGTATGTTAGGTTCACTACTTTACTTTCAGAGCCCCCAAATTTGATCACTCCTCTGTGCTGGACCACGACCTGCACCAGGTGAAATAATTCAACACAGATGTATTCAGGAATATGCATCAAGTAAGCATTATATCATTTTAATTATCAGATCTTTTTCCGTCCAGAAGGAGGTAGTGATGCACGTGAAGCTTTTTGATAACTGACAAAAACACCAGAAGAAGATGTAGTCTCCACTAGTGATGGGAATTTGGTCTTTTTTTTAGTGATCCGGATCATTCGGCTCAGCTCACCAAGTCATTTTACCACTTATACCTTTTATAATTCAGACAAATTTAGCGCTGTTTTGACTTGTGATTTGTATTTGAACACATATATCACTTAAATTTCAATAAATTGCTGTAGCCGATTGCATTTACAGTTGTAAAATCCCTTGTTACTCTCTAACTTGCTTGAAGAACCACTCTGCTACACAAAGCAGATAGAAAATCCCTACAAAACCTAAGCATAGAAATTAAAAAAGGACATCTATTGACATTTTAATTGAAAATGAACTGAAAATATATGAATTAAATACAGCAATCAACTAAATGTGCTTTGTTAATGCCAACTACTGACTTCTGGACCAAAAGAAAAAGTTTTTGGTATACAGTAAAATTAAGAATAAATAACCAACATAATAAAAAGAAATATAATACAATGTGCGTCTAACTGTAACTTTTTATTAGTTTTTCTTTTAGGGCAGATTGGCATTGAGGAAGACCAATTATATATATTATATTATCATTGTCATTGTCACGTCTCAGTCCTGTTTATAGATGGTTTATAGACCAATTATTAACCATTTACAAAGTGCTATACATATTTCATCTTTAAATGTTTTCAAAAATACTTAATATGGTGTTAATAATGTTATAATGAGTGCAACTAAAACTATTAATAAACTATTAATTATAATTTATTGGTTTGTTAATGGTAAAGTAACTATAAACTTACATTAATATACCATCTATTTGCCATTTATAAATGATTTAGTTAGTTAAACATTAATAAAAATATGTATTTACCCTTCTAAATGGCCTTTATACGGTTGATAAATGATGATTAAACATTAATAAATCTGTTAAATATCTGTTTACAAATTATGGTTACTGTAAAGTGTTACCCTTGTTTGTATTAAAGGGACAAAAGCATACTAAGTGCTTATATCCAAAACTTTCACATCGTAGACACTACCATTAACTATTGCCCACAAAATCGCATTGACCAAACAGGATTGTATACTTGGTTTTGACCTTGTCTTTTTAAAAAAAATCATTTTTGACATTTTGACACCAGAACATTGTTAAAAACAAACAGTTTTGGGGGCGTCCCGCAGAGGCTTAGCCCTCGTAAGCAAGTGCCCTTTCCTGCATAATCTTCCCTCTGTCTCCCCCTTTTATTCTGTATCTCTCACTGTCAAATAAAGAACATAAAAAATACAAAAACAAAAAAACAAATAATTTGAGGAATACCAGGGAGTATGATGCTTAATTGAACAAAACAAATTAACTAGACAGCGCAAATTAAAGTCCTGGGTTGCTGTTGACCTGAGATATACAAGGGTTAATGAGACAGAGAACAAACAGCTAATTTAAATCAAACTAAAAGGACGAAGAACAAACAGAGCATAGATGTATCACGACCACCAGACAGTGAGTGGTAATAGGAGTAAAGATTTTATCGGTTTGTTGGAGACTTGGATACATTTGCACCTTATTAACCTTTGGCTGGAATGAATGTGAAACATTGCTGTAACATGATCTACAATGGTCTAATTCATAAAGACAAATTAATACAATTTGCCAAAAAAATCTAATAATGGAAAAATAAATATATTATATCATTATTTCACCTGGCCCTATCATTTATAATGTATGAATCAAGCTAAAAGCTAACCAGACATGCACAATAACTGCAATATGGAGACAATAAATTGCATATTATCTTCAACATATAAACGCCCAAGTATCAAAATTGTAACAAATGCTATTTATTAAGTCTATGTATTTTTAAGGCCATGTATTTAAGTGTTGATTCAGCTCCCTCATAATAAAAATAACATTTCTAGATTCAAAACATACTGGTTGGAAAACACCACATCACACTGTTCATACTAAAAAATAAAAAAAAAAACCCTCAAAATGTACTCGATGAATTTAACATGACTTAGTAATTGACTGTACATTATAAAACAGCAGGAGACGCGGAGGCAGAGTTAGACTGAGAGAGCTGCAAAGAGACTCCAGAGACTAATGAGCTAACTGTGGGGCGTTCTTCCTCATGTGACTGCTGTAATTGGGTCAGTCAATAGCCATGTGTGGTGCTGCTGCTGGTTTAGAGGAGCCCAGAGCCATCTGACATCTTGGCCCACACTGTACTGATGATGTGGGCCACAGCGGAGAGCTCCCTCCTACCAGCCCAGCGTCTGCTCACATACTGTACTCCAGTTATGTAAAAAAAATCCCCCCAGATACAAGTCAACTGTCTGATGTGTTTTCTAATAAGGGAGCAAACAAAATCAGAATCATGTAAGAGTTATCATTTTGCAATTGCAGCAATTTGATATAAACACACCACTATATCACAATACATCTATCTATAAAAGCAAGAAGTGTGTGTGTGTATGTGTGTGTGTGTGTGTCTAGTTCATATCTCTCTGACCGTTAGTCAGACTGACCTAAGATTTTGTATGTGGCTTGTGCATGCCACGAAGGTGCATGGAACATAGGGGGAACATAGGACCCGGGGAACATAGGACCCGGGGAACATAGAACCCGGGGAACATAGGACATTGAGCGGAGAACATTGGACCCGGGGAACATAGGACATTGAGCGGAGAACATAGGACCCGGGGAACATAGAACCCGGGTAACATAGGACCTTGAGCGGAGAACATAGGACCCGGGGAACATAGAACCCGGGTAACATAGGACCTTGAGCGGGGAACATAGGACCCGGGGAACATAGGGATGTACCCTTTCATTGTGGCATTCATCAGCAGCGTATCAGGGTCTGGCTGTAAACGCTGTCTTTTGGGTAAAATAGACATCAGTAGCTTTTCAGTGGAGTAAATGTTGATGTAGCTTAAGTTGCTGTCATCTTTCAGTTTTTGGCCTCCTCTTTTTTATTCATAGTTTACAACTTCATTATTTCTGAGTCTGTGCCAGCTTCTTCTACCTTTAATTCGGTATGGATTGAATCCAAGGCATATTGAAGGTCTTACAGTCTGTCAGAGAGCTGAAGGTGTGCCTTTCCCTTGCTGCTTCTCCCTGAACTGGCTACTGAGGAGCTTACAGTGAACCTATACTATGCACAACACACAAGTGTGTAACATGGCTGTGTGTGTACACACTAATGAATGTTTTCATCAAATGTTGTCAGGCGAAGTGGGCGTTAACTTGAGACGTAGTGCACATTCCTTTCTAGTTCAGTGTTTGCAGCTCATCTTTTCCTTTTTAAGTTCTTTTTTTTATACGGTAATTATGGAGGTTTCTCCAGTGGCTGCCCTGAAACCATTTCTGTGTACATGAACCGGATGAGAGGGTGGAACAAGAAGAATGTTTAGTGTTGTTTTGTAGACTGAAAGTGCCCTCTGCACTACACTGAAACAACTCTACTTTTGTAGCTGAAAGGGGTTGTTTAGATTTCATTTCTATCATCTTTCTATTCTGACATTACACGTTTAACATTTCTTTGGTCTTTGTTTCAGTGTGTTCAGCCTCTTTTATTTTCTGTTTTTACTCTCTGAAAGCTGTAATTAGGGATTCAAGCCTGTGAGGCTGAAACCAACTTCTGTAAGATTTGTTTCTTTTCAGCCCATGAAAGTGTATTTGCAATACACTTTCATGGGCAAAATTTGCAAAAATCTCCCATAATCATACAAACATTGGACATTTGCCAGCTTTATTATTACTGTAATAATAAATCCTGAACTGTCTGATCTAAAATCATATTTCCCTTCAGAGTTCCTGGCTCTAAATGAATCCACTTCACAGACAGATTTCTATTATTTTATCCGTGTGTCTCAATTTATGCCAGTCATTTTCAGGAAATCAGGAGGAGCTTTGGCATTAGACATCATATAGCCCTTTTTGACCATTAGCAGTTCCAGGGCCGGTTCGGAGCTGGTGCCTAATCTTGAACCAGTTTTTTCCAGTCTTTTCGACTGCCAAAGACCGTGCTCTCTGCATGGAAAACTGGTTCCAGAGTGGCACCAACTCTTTACTGGTCTCGAACCACAATCCACAATCATTTATTTCATTTATTCGTTTATTTAACAGGGACAGTGCATGGCTCTCAGCCGTACCAGAATTAGCTACGAGCTAAATGTCATCTGTAGTCCCTGGGCAGGAACAAATAACATAAACCTAACACAAACAAACAAGGCTTTCAAACAGCAACAACAAAGTTTCACACTCTTAAAACACAACACAACACAGAACAACAGCAAGAGTAAAGTCACAGTATTAAGACCCAACACAAAACAATGTTAAAATACAACACGTAAGAGATTGCAAAAATAGTGAGCTAATGTTTGAGTTTATAGTTGGTGGGTGCATGATTGAGTGGATTTAAGCAAACATGTATTTTATTTCTTTAACTGCAATGTGATTGTTCGCGCTAGTGGGATAGCATCAGCGGGCTATCATTAGCTTACCACAAAGTCTTACCACAAAACATCTTACGTTCAGTGTTAATAAGCCGTCAATAACATTCAAGACGAGCAGCATAAATGTGTTGTACATGTCGTGCTTGGATGCTAGTGTAAGTTCCTAAAGCCAGGAGCAACATTTGTAAAGAGACAATGTAACGTAACTGTATCCCAATCAAAATTTCACATTAACTACTAATACAAATGATCATGTTATGCTTCCAATGAATTAAATGGTGTGAAACTAAAGTCTAACTTCTTATCTTTCGAACCAAATACTGTTTTAACCGTGTACGTTAGCCTTGGGTTTACTAGAGTCGTCTAAAGGACGCTAACGCCGGTGATTTAGCCATGCGCTAACTGTATCCCAAATTGGACATTTGGATCTCCTCGCTTTAAAACAATGAAACAATAAAACAATGGGGGCTGCTGAGTTTGTCGGGGGAAATTGGATGTTTCTGGGTAAGCCAAATAAAAAACACCATTATCAACCATCGTTATCAACACACCTGGACCGTACTGTACTTTTAAGAGTGCTTTATCTAATCAGAACTACTTTTGTATTGTAATTAGACATGGCAATCTCCATGTACATAAATGAAATTTCACACATAGATTGTTAAATATGTATTAATCAATTATACCTACACTGGTGGTGGTGATCTTATTCGAAATGACCGTAAATCGCCGGAAAGTGTGGCATTGCAGATGTGTCTGATTTGGGATACAGTCTCTGTAGTCTGTCATTGTTGTTATTACTTTTTGAGAGAGCGGAGACAGATATACAGACGTACAGTGACGTGCTGACGTGACTCTCTAGTCAGTGGAAAAGCAAACAGGTTCTGAGACGACACCAGCAACAGAACTAGGCTTCCGTTGGTGGAAAAAGGGGTAATATTGATGTCATCAGGGTTAGGGGTGTGTGGTTAATAGTCATATCTAATTACTATGGTAACCAGATTACATTGTTTTTCCAACCTACCAGCTAATTTTCATTAGTTTGGAAAACAGTGATATGGCATCTAATTTAATCAATTGAACCCTAACCTTAATAGAGGAGAAATAAAAACGAGCAGGTGAAAAGTAAAAAAGGGACTGAGCTACACTCCACAGAGCTAAACACATACTGCTATGAACTCGACAGTACTGAGATGATATAAAAATGGTCCAAAAATCTAAAAACATATTAAACAAATGGTAAATATTAAATGTGTAAAGCTAACTGTGAAAAAACAAAAAAAAAAAACACTTTGATGTGATCACTGGAGGCTAATATAACGTTGCTGTATACTGGACAGGAAGTAAAGTGACGTGCAGTTCGTGAAACAGATATATATCACAATATATTGTGAAGTGGTCCATGGAGAATGATGGATTGTTTTCCCTCCGGTGGGGGCGGGGCTTAAGTGCACTCTGTTTCGATTATGAGGGTAATGTTAATTAAGCCAATAGCCTAGCTTGAGGACTGTAAACATATTGTGTTCTTTTGATGAGTTAAGCTGGACTGAAAGACAGAACAGATGACGGACAGTCCAGCCTGTTTAATAAGCCTCTCTGCCCTGGCTGGATGCCAGTGGGGTAATTCCCTGACTTACTTACTTACTTATGGAAAGTGTGCAGAAAGGACTCAACATGTTCTCGAGAGAGCCCTCAAGAACTAGACCATTTGACAGCGGGGAAAGCACGAAGCCTTCGAGGACTTAAAGTCTGTAAGTCTGTGAGTGTGGACATTGATATTCGGGCATTGTCATTTCCCAGGCAGAAAGGATGTAACAGAGGAAACTGTTTTGTTACATCATATGAAATTTAGGAGCCAATGTGTTTGGAGATTGACTCATACTAGATTAAAATTCTTGACCTGTATTTTTTCAATCAGCACCCTGCAGATTGCAGACTCTAAATAGCCCTTAGTTTAGGGAGTAGTCCCTTTAAGTAAATATATAATTTTGTATCACCCTCCTAAACTCCAGATTGGAACTCTTGCGCCACAAACAGCATGACAAAAGTCATATAAAGTATCTATAAAAGTATATCTATACTGTATTTTGTGACCTCGTTACTATGACATTAGAATAATTCTATATAAAAAATATATATATCATATATTTTAAAATGTGGTATGGAATTAGACCGTTTTGCATATGTCGATATAGTTCAATTTTTTTTCTTTCTTTAGACATAAATGCTTCCCTTACTAGGGTTTGTCATATTTAGTTATATTGTAATGTTTGTTATTCTTTTCTCATATAAATATATGTATTTCAGAAAAAGATTGGCCTATTTTATTTCATAGGCTATTTTTATTTAACCCATAAGAACTCATGGTGACACGCGTGTAACAAACACTTTAAATGTTCTAGAATCTCCATATTCAGCTTTATGCTTCACCTTAACTCATTAAGTCCCTTAGTGAGACTGTTTGACTTTGACAAGAAGTGACTTCTCCAAAATGTGGCTGTGACTGGAAACAGAAATGTGAAAAAGTTGCTAATTTCAAAAAGCTTATTTTTGGTTACCAGGCTAAGTTTAAACCCATTTAACAACTCTAATCCAAAAATGTCCTGTATTGCATTCAACCTGTTTTGAGCACATTTCCTGAACAAATGAATATAAAATAAGTAACCGAAATATCGCTGTGACGTATACATCAGAAAAAGGCAAATTTGTGCTTCTGTAAGCAGAAAAGGTGTCTAGTTTAGTTATTTTAAAATAAGAAATATCATAAACATAAATTCCATAAACGACCAATGTAATGCACATCACAGATCTTTGACATTCAGGGGTAGTATTTAAAAAAACATCATAAATTTGTTCTATGTGGTTCACTTGGTCTGTTGTATATCCCCCATAAATTTCCTTTAAGGATAAATAGGTCTGAGTTCTTATGGGTTAAAATATTTTTCATTCAAATGTGCACTTTATCGAGCTTTGATTTATTTGTGACGTCATATTTGGCTTTGCCTTTGGTATTTGCTCTCACTTTGCAATAAAAATATTGGATAAATATTGTATTTTCAGCCTAAATATATATCGGGATATGACTTTTGGTCAATATCGCCCAGCCCTACTTGATTTGGTCACTAAAGCGAAACAAAATTCATCTGAGAGCTACAAGAAAAACAAACTGCGGTTTTGGTTTGTGATCCCTTGAAATACAGCAACGTCTCGTCACAGGTTGCATACTGTGTGTCCATAAATCGTGATTAGCAAGCAAGCATGACAAGGTGCCTAGCTTAGGCAAAAAATATTTTAGTTGAACAGAACAGATGCATTCTAAGGAAAAAAAGCCACCGTCTGCAATATTTGCAGGATAATTAGGGTTTATATTGTTTACCACAGCTATTCTCAACCTTGGGGTCGGGACCCCAATTGGGGTTGCGAGATGATTTCTGGGGGTCGCCAAATCATTTTGGAAGTCAGCTCTGTCTCCACTGTGTTAAAGTGTTCATGTGTTAATGTGTTTTTGTCTTTTTGGTCATTTAATGTCTTTTTTGGTCATTTCGGGGGGTTTTTGGTCATTTTGTGTCTTTTTTTGGTCATTTTGTGTTTTTTTTTTGGTCATTTTGTGTCTTTTTTTGGTCATTTTGTGGTCAATTTGTTTCTCTTTTGGTCATTTTGTTTCCTTTTTTGGTCATTTTGTGTCTTTTTTTTGTTATTTTGTTCCTTTTTTGGGTCATTTTGTATCTTTTTTGGTCATTTTGTGTCTTTTTTTGGTCATTTTGTGTCTCTTTTGCTCATTTCGTGTCTTTTTTGATCATTTTGTGTCTTTTCTGGGTAATTTTGTTTCTTTTTTTAGTCATTGTGTGTCTTTTTGTGGTCATTTTGTTTCTTTTTTGGGTGATCTGAATTGTGCGTGTGAGATTGTGTTCAGTGAGCGGGGGTCGCGGACAACATGCATGTTAAATTTGGGGCCGCGACTCAAAAAGGTTGAGAACTTCTGGTTTACCAAACAGGCAGCAAAAATAAGAAACTGGGTCATTCAATCTGGACAAACAACTTTATTTCTGGTAATGCATCTATACACTGTACATTCAGTCACTGTAGTATATAAGCATAGCTATTTTCAAACATAATCTCATAAAGTCCTTTACTTTACAATATAGTCCGTGTCGTTAGAGAAGAGGGAGGGTCTTGTTGGAGGAGGGATGAAGAAAAAGGCGTGAAAAGATGAGGGAAACAAGCAAGATAGATGAATAAGCCAAGCTTTTTTCATACTGTATATGTGGCATTAATGAATGGGAAAGCTTACATTTACCTCTTACATAAAAATATGTCTAGAATTGTAAGGTTTATATAGTATTAGCAGCAGCACAGGGCTAAAAAGATACATGAGGATGAGGGGAAACAATCTGCAAGGTGGCGTAGTTGTGTGTGTGTGTGTGTGTGTGTGTGTGTGTGTGTGTGTGTGTGTGTGTGTGTGTGTGTGTGTGTGTGTGTGTGTGTGACCCATGCGGCAGGTCTGCTATCTGATACTGAACATACTGTTAAAAATATATATGAACTGGTGAAAAAAGTCATTCAATATAAAGACTCTACAGTAAAAAAAAATAAAAGAAATGGATTAAAATGTTTATGTAGGGAATATTCTCTTACGAACTGCTGTTTTTCAAACATCTCAGTTAAAACACAAATTCAAAAAAAAACAAAAACAAGACAGCTATTGTAAGAAAAGATTTCTTTTTGAAAAAGGAAACACCATGTACATATATTATACAATATTGTAAATGAAAAAAATATTTACATTTGTAAATTCTTATTCAAATCTTCACACTGGCTAGTATTTGTCGATTAATATGGACTGTTATTGCTGCTTTACTGTCCATGATTTACCAAAATGAATCTCCTTTAGAAAACCAGACGCTGTTAAACTGCTTTTTTCTTTTTGCGTGGGAGAGTAAAGAGCCAATGTCGTTATTGTCTCCCTTCTTTTGTAGAAAACCATGAGTAAAGTAAACTACACATAGGCTATCAACTCTTTTGAGTGTAAAAACAACTACAAAATGTACCAATTTAAGGTCTGCCAAAGTTGCAGACGCAGTGTCATTCTCTGAGCAACATCAACAATGTTAGATAAGAAAAGGGCTTTTAACATAATGCCCTCCTTAATATCCTCAACAAACTGGGAATAAACAGTCTTTATATACAACCCAAAGAAACAATTCACCGAAGCAAGTGGCTTTTCAAGATCTTCTATAAAAATCATTTGAACATGCATATCATTGATTTCGAATGAAGAAAAAAAGCACTCATTCAGAAAAAAAAAAAAAAGCATCTAGCATTTGTTCAGTTGTTCTCTAGACTGAAAAAAACAAAACTCTGTAAACTGGTTGGTTTTAAGAATACTGATAAAAAGAGCTGCTGAGCAAGGGGAGGGGCTTTTAATTTGAAACCTGCAAACAGGAAGTTGATGAGAGGCCCAGCCCCAACAGCTTCATCATCAGTTTTCCTACTCTGGAAACCTTTCGCCCACGTTCAGGCACTTGAGGTTGTCCAGCATTGCATTGCATTTTTTTTTGTTCTTTTGTTGTTTTTTTGTTGTCTTTTGTTTTTTTTTGCAAGTGTGAAGTTTTTTTTTCTTAAGAACAATATACTGTGTGTTGTTTTTTAATCACCTTTTCCTCTGCTAAATAAGACAAATTGCTTTATATTGCATAACACAATAAAACTTTTACATGTACAGTATCAATGCCCAATAACTGACTATATGTATGGCAAACTCAAATTTCATGCATAAAGAAAATATGAGTTTTCATTTGAAAAACGTGAACATAATAGACAAGCAATAAAATATCTCCACTTTTAAAACAACATCAACAACCAAAGGAAAAAATAGCATTAACACAATGTACATTCTGATTGCATTGTACCCACTGTGTGACGGCGTCTGCCCTTTGTATAAATCAGACTTTATGCTTCCAACGTGTGACTATTTGTCCAGGCTCCAATCACAGTTCACCTTACTGACGCATGCTGTTCATACATCTTGTCAAATTTGTTGTAACCGGGTGCTCGAGCGACGTGTGTCAATTATATTACAAAAACGGGAGAGTGCTTTGCCAAAAAACGTTCCAACAATCCCAGACTGCATCAGCAAGCAACAGGTAGAGCCTCTTTTCTTTCTGTTTATTTACAAAACGTTTCCTTAAGAAAACAGAACAACAGTATTTATTCGAGATGCATATAATCAACAAAATGCTTACTGGATTTATATGGTAGCAGTCATGTATACGATGATGTATTCAAAGTAAGATTGAAGACAATAGTGGGAATACAATGCATTATAACAGTATTTTGTTATGACAAAGTGCGATTCATTATTGTAAAGTAAAAAAACAAAACAACAAAAAACAACATATATTTATATTTACATACCTTAATTTAATTAAAATGAACATTTTGTGGTTCTTGCTAAGGGTGCCCCATACAGCCCACGATGATGATGTCAAAGATGATGGTTCTGATATCAACTGGAGTAAAAACATGCCGGCTCTCATCTCAAGTGTTACAAAGCCACACTCACATGTGGACAAGTTTATCTTTAAAAGATACAGACGTCAGGGTTTTGACCCAGATGCTTAAAATAACATATGGCAACCAGTGTGTGACTTAGTGGGAGCAACACTGAGACTGTTGGATTTTGTTATTGATCATCCAAAACAAGTGCTCACTAAAAAAGGTGCCTTTAACACAGCATGTTTTTATTTCCAATTCCCAATTCAGGGTTCGATCTAAAAAGACCCGAATGCAAGCCCACCCACTGCTCGGAGAAATTAGAAAGAAATTATTGTATAAAAACAACAATGGGAGGAAAAGACGGGTCGCTTTGAACGTTGAACTCATTCCTCTTCCCCTCAGCGGACTGCGATGGCTTCCTGAAAACCGACAAAACCACGGTGGCACTGTGGAAAGTTCATTTGCTTGTTTTGTTCATTTTCTGATTTATTTGTATCTTTTTATATTTTCAAACTTCAATAGAACAGAGAAACAAGGAAAGTGTCTTTTTTTTCTTTACATTTTGCTATGTAGTCTCTTCAATAGCTTCAAATGTCTTCAAAAACCTCGATCATCATGGCCCGGGATGGTGCTCGAGACTTTTTCGGGGATCTGTGGGTGTAGCGTGAGCCGCGCGGCTACAACACCTGCCAACAGCTGTATCGCTCTTATATAATATGATCATCTCTCAGCATTCATTATCACACACGTCTGTCCAACAGTCTCCATTTCTTGTCCGAAAAATACAGATACAACCGCAGCTTGTGCTTTACATCTGCATTTCTTTCATTTGTGTGATCCGGGTTGTGTTGGTGAGTTTGGAAGGTGCGAGTCAGTGCTTGATTTAGAAACACCTGTTTCCTTGTTACAGCATTGTACTTTGCCATTTCCAGTCATTCTCCAAGGAAACCACTCACTGGACTTTTCAAGGACGCAGATCCTCGTTTCATCTCTCTGTTTCTGGTCGGCTGGGAGAGTCTTCATTTCTGTGTTGTGGTGGTAGCATGACGGACAGTGGTGTGATGTTGTTTCTGGTCTGATGTGGGCAGAAGGTGTCGGGGGTGATGGCGGTGAGGGGGGGAATGGTCGGGCGGTGAGGTTGGCTGCTGGGTTAGTTGTCAGCTGGCGTCTCCTTGGGCGTCCCCTCCTTGTCGCTGCTTTTGGGCCAGAGTTGATGCTGAAGCTCCTTCACCACTCTCTCCAGGTGCTCCCTGGCCTCCCGCTCCTGCAGCAGGTCGGCTCGGAGCTGCTCGCGGTCGGCCTCGGCGTGCTGCAGCTTCATCTGGAGGTCCTCGATCTGGAGAACACATGGCAGGAATATGACTACAGGATAGTTTGGAGAGTAATGATCCAAGTACTGACACTGCAGCGAAAAACAGCTGTTTACACAGAACGCTCCAGTCCTATTGTTTCTATTTTACTGCACTGCAAAAAAATGGGTTTCTAAAAACAAGATAAAAACACTAAATCTAGAAGAATCAAACACGACAATGAAACTGAAGAACCAAATGCAAAGAAGATCATCATAGAAGAGGAAAAAACAAAAATAATCTCTCTGCCAATCACAGCCTCAAAAGACTACACTACAAAAAAGGTGTGTCTAAAACAAAAAAAAACACTAAATCTGAAGAAATGATCTTGCTGCATGGACAGATAATTTCACTTGACAAGATTTCTTAAATTATTATTATTCAATCTAGAAATAAGCATGTTGAAAAAAACAATTTTTTTGCAGTGTGTGTGAGGGATGAAGGTGGATACATTCTAATATCTCTGTAAAGTGACATTTTCTGCTTTCGCTCCATAGAAACGGGTTCCAGGAATTCCAAATGGCAACAATGAAGCCCTGTCTCTGTTTGTGATCTATTTATTTTCATGTCAAGAATTTGAATCAAATTATGTGATCTGTTGTTTTAGTCCAAAAAAAAAAAAAAAAACCCAGCGAGCTTGGAAGCAAACGTTTAGCTGCTGTGGAGGACATCAACAATCATAATATTTCCAGTCAATTTCTCTTGCTGCACTGCCAGATTGGCTTCCTAATCTGATTTGTGTCAATAAAAGTTCTCTCAGAGAGTTGTCATGTATGTAGCAGTCCTTAAATAAAGTTTCCAGATTTTATCTTTTATTCCAGTCTCTTGTATCTGTCTGTTTAAGCCCAGGCTGCAGCAACATAAACATGTCTTAACTGAATTTAAACGAACATTTCTTGTACATTCAGCCTGCTAGGATTTCAGAGATCTTATAAACATCTTGTCTTAATGACGGCCTTGCAGAGACGACTGCAGCCTCTGCAGGGAGCTACACAGACGCAGCTTGAGAGCATAACCTTCCTCTTGTTTTGTCTAATCTGCATTTCCCATGGTGCCTGAGGGAAGTCCATGTCTCTTCCTGTTTCCTTTCAGAGGGAGACTTATCCTACGTCTGTGCACTTGGGGCTGCACCCATTTATTTTTGACTGGGGAAGAGGAAATGAGTTTTTTTTTCTTGCCTTCTCCTCTGCTGACCTTGACAGTGCTTGAAATGGTGAAACTTTGTAACATTGCAATTCCTCCGTGAATGTTGACATAACGGTCTAGACTTTCAAGCATCATCTTTCTTTGCACACATTGGACTGTTAGTGTCTGTCCACACCAAGGTTAGAATAGTTTTGGATTTTTCATTAGTTTTAGTTTTAATTTCGTTGTGAATTTTAGTTTTCGAATTCAGTTAGTTTTAATTTGTTTTTTAGAGGGAGTTTGCTAGTTTATTTATGTTTTTATTTTTTGAAAATGCTTCGTTTTAGTTTAGTTTTTATTAGTTTTAGTTTTTTGTAATGGGCTATGTGTTTGGTGAGAGATTCAAAGAGGTCATAATAAATGTTGCCTTTATTTCCTTTGGTTTATCCATCTCAGCCCCAATAAGGTTATTAACTCTTACAGTTCCTGGTGTTTTGAATCGTGGTTGGAGTGTAACATCCCAGTCCCAGTAACATATTCACCATGTGTTCCTGCAGGTTCACTAACCAGCAGCTATTTAGTTGGAGCTAAATAAATACATTTCATATCAACCAAAAAGGATTAACAGTGTTTCCTCTATATGTATTCTGCAGCTGCTGCTGGATTTTTTAAGTGCCGCCGCCGCAAAAATGTGATTTGTAATATTATGGTTGAATTGAAGACTTTCACTTGCACACAGTGAAAGACCAACATCCAAAGTTTACAGTGTTGCACCGGCGACACTTTTACCATAATAACTAAACGGTTTACGGTTTCTATCGGGAAAATTCCAATGTTTTCTGAAAGCTGTTAAGTTGCTCTTTAAAGCCAATATGGTTCATTACAGTAATTTCACTCACGCTTCCCCCGGAAGCCCACAAAGCAGGAATACACACACTCAGCGGTGGAGGAATAGAAACACTGGATTATGTATAAAAAAAGAGACGAAAAGTAAGGACATTTCCACTATAATTTTAGTTAGCTTAGTTAGTTTTGTAACTACAGAATACAGCTTCAGTTGTTTATTATTTTGGTAGTTTTCATTAACTATAATAACATTGGTCTACACACATGAACGTATTTGGCTTCATTTCAACCCATGTTTCATGTTTCTCAAGTATATCATCAAGAGATTTTATCTTAACAGTTGTGTTATTTAATGGACAGATTCAAACAAACAAAAGCGACCTCAACGTGCGAGCTAACTGACCTGTGCTGAGTATTTTGCACGCAGACGACCGGCCTCGCAGCCTTTATCACAGACTCGGAGCTGCCGGGCCTGCTCCAGCTCCCGCTTCAGACGGATCCTCGACTCATTGGCTTCCTTCATCTTCTTCTCGCTTTCGGCTCGCAGACGCTCAATTTCCTTCCGAAGGTTTCTCTTTGCCTCGGTCGCCTCCCGCAGCTTCTCCTTTTTGGCCACTCGCAAGAACTCCAACTCCTGCGGAGAAGAGATTGTAGAAGTTAGGATCATAGAGAGGGACATTCATTCTGGGGTTTAGACAATACTTATGCAATTAATGGGATGGATTTTTAAAGTTTTTTTTGTTTGTTTTTTCCGTTCTTTGAATTAGGGATGGAACTCACGATTCGATACGATTTCAGATACATGATTAACGATACCATTTTCTCCTGATCTTTATTTTTTAGAGACATTTTCCTGCTAACAGACATAATTGACGAGGAGGCTCCTTCATTTTAATACAAAGTTAATGGAGAGCGATGATTTGTTCTCCTACTGTGGGGGCGGGGCTGAAATGTGCTCAGTCTCTAGAACTGAAGTCTCAAAAGTAGCCTGCCCTCTGCTGTTGAAATAGAGTATTGCTATTCACTTGTCATCTCAGCTGATTTAAATCTTCACACATTTGTATCAATTTTTAACTCAGTGTGTTTACATGAACAGTTTAATGGAGCTATGCTTAAAAATCGATATTGGCGTCAGATAGGACTTCTGTCCTTGTTCCAGTTTACATGCAACTGAGAAAATTGAATAACTGACGGGAACTTGTCCTTGTGTCCTGGCGATACGCGTCGTTTCAGCGGGATAATATGGCGCCCTTTCAACTGCCCTCAGTTCGACACTTTGTGCCCTCGATACTGACCGGTGACCGGCTAATGTGACCAGCTAAAGCGACCGGCTAATGAACGGCTAATGCGACCAGCTAATACGGCTGGCTAATGTGCGACCGGCTACTGAATGGCTAATGCGACCAGCTAATACGACTGGCTAATGTGCGACCGGCTAATGAACGGCTAATGCGACCGGCTAATACGACTGGCTAATGTGCGACCGGCTAATGTGTGACTGGCTAATGAACGGCTAATGCGACCGGCTAATGAACGGCTAATGTGCGACCGGCTAATACGACTGGCTAATGTGCGACTGGCTAATGTGCGACCGGCTAATGAACGGCTAATGCGACCGGCTAATATGACCGGCTAATGTGCGACCGGCTAATGAACGGCTAATGCGACCGGCTAATACGACTGGCTAATGTGCGACCGGCTAATGAACGGCTAATGCGACCGGCTAATGTGCGACCGGCTAATGAAAGGCTAATGCGACCGGCTAATGAACGGCTAATGCGACTGGCTAATGTGCGACCGGCTAATGCGACAGGCTTTCTTGGATATTATTGTTCCGGGGTCATACTCCAGCGTCGGGTGAGGGGGTGGAGCATGCACATATGCGTTGTCTTGTCTTGTCTTGTCTTAATCGGAGTTGGAGAACTCTGACATCAGTCGGACTAACACGTTTACATGCACTTCAGTTGTCCTTTCATAGTCGGATTAAGGCAATAATTTGTTTAATTTCAAGTGTCATGTAAACATACTGATTGTCTTGTGGTGCGTCCCTACTTTGAATGAATCATTGAGGAATTTCAGTGAACTGTTGTGAATGCCATTGGATACATATAGTGTATCTGTCACATGGCTGTGTGACTTTGTTTCGGAGCTGTTGACGCTCCAGAGCAGTGTCTGGTTACAGTAGGCTGCAGTGTCCATGTCAGTGTTTACATTGAGCCAAGTTGGGGGTTAGGGCAAAGTGTGGGCTGACAGAAGTTAAGTTTCCTTCCTCTGAATAACTGGAAGTGTGTGTGTGTGTCTCTCTCTCTCTGTGTGTGTGTGTGTGTGTGTGTGTGTGTGTTGTGATAACATGTCCATAGCTTTCTCATGAGAATTTGGCAGTTAGGACAAACATGTTATCAAGCTTTGTTGATCCTGACAAAAAGAGTGAAAACAAACAATCCCCATCACGCCCTTCACCCTACAGGCTTTATATGATCTCTGTCAGCACCACCAGGGTTAGTTCAAGCTGACAGCATGGGATGTTTTAAACTAAAAAACACTTTTTATTTAGCTGGTAGGTTAGTAGGATTTGTGTCACCTCTCCACAGCTCCTCGTAACACTGATGGAAAGTGAAAGTGGAATGCAGTCAGGCTGGAATTGCTTTTCTTTGCTCAGGATGCAGTTTGTGCTGCTCACCCACACAGACTCCTTCGTCGGCATTTTCTTGTTCTCAGTCCAAGACCAAAAATAAAAATGGAAGTCTGGCCTTTCCCTTTGCACCAACATCCGCTCTCATTGTTATCACTTGCCAACTTATGCTGAGCTTTGCTGACAGTGATAATGACTTCTAATCCACTTCTGCATTTTGATGCTTAAGCTCAAGTATTTTCCACAGTGAGCCAACTTTGAAAACTTTCTGTCTGGTCTGATTTCAAGAACATAGGGAGAAGCTTAAGGGTTGTATGAGTTACCATGGGCCACTAGGAAATCCCTTTCTCTCAGCCAACAGTGATACACATCATGGATTATTCTCTCAAATTAAATCATATACTATTATATGGCATATCAGTGTGAGAATGGACACTTGTGAGAATCAGTGCTTCAGTACAAAGTCCATGCCTAAATACTGAAAACATGACGGTATTCATTTTTCTGCAGTACAGCAGGTACAACAGGGAACCAGGGATACCTGGTATCCCTCCACGCCGAAGCACACAGAACTTTTCTGCACACACCTGCAGGTACAAGTCAGCTGGATTACACACACTGTGGCGAGGAGAGAGAATGGGCTAAGTTTTTCTTTAATGCCGACAGAACACCACGGTTGAATTTCAGGCTGCATGCACGTTTTTTCAGCCTGACAAAGTTGAAACGGAGCAGCTAACATTGGTAGTGACAGCAACAAGTTAGCACTGTGCCAAGTCATCACTGGACTCTTTTTTTCTGCTTCTCACTTACAGAAAAAAAGGGAAGGAGAGAAAGCGAGAGCCAAATGAAAGTAAAGGATGTGTGTAAGGGTTAGCTTTGTGGCTGTCTGGCTTTGGAGTTGAATGGGGCAGCAAGCTAGACTAAATATATCTAAGACCTATCTGTTTAAATGTAACTCATATCAATGGGGGAGAGATAACGACCAAGCACATTTTACACGTTGTACTATTCTAACTATGATATGAATGTCCTACCTGCTGGAGGCTGCGTTTGGCCTGCAAGGCTGATCCCAACTTCTCCTCCTGCTTCACCCTCATCTTCACAATCTCATGCAGAAACTTCTCCTTTGACTCTTTGGAGTCCAGTCCGCTATCCAGCGCCTGCCTCAGGCTCTCCAGCTCCGACTCCAGTCCCAGCTCCGAAGGGGTCACCGGGGCTGCGACGGGTGCAGCCGGGGGGGCGGGGCACTCGGCTGACGTGATGGTGCAGATGGGGCCTTGGGCACCTGGCGAGCTCAAGTCCTTGGCTGAGCTACTGGACGAGGTGAAAGACGGTGACGACAGGGAGGACAGGGACGAAGTGACTGTTGGGAGAGACCGGAGACAGGGAGAGGGTGAGGTTTTTGGAAAAGGTGAAGTATTACATACATTGATGTCTTTCCAGTTGATGAAACCAGGGCTGGACTCCCATAATAAACAATCTTCAGATATCTAACTGCTGGTAGCTGCTGCTCTGAGTGGCTGAATCCATGATGATGCAGTGAGAGGCTGCACCTCTAAATAGGTCTTTGTTTTGTGCTGTGTTATTCAATGACATGCAGTTCGAATTGAATGAATAGAATAGTTAATTACATTTTAAGGGAAATTAATTGTTCAGATTTATTGACTAATGGATGAAAAAATAACTTAACCCTTAATAGGGCACTCATTGAAATACTTGCAAATTCGAAATTTCAACCCTAGAGAATATTGGAGGATATTGCATACGGCCAGAATGTGGACTGTGGAATGTGTAAAAAACTTACGGACCCGGGGGGATTAAAGTGGCAAATCTACGAGAAAAAAATGCGCAGAATTATGAGATTTAAAGTGGTGAATCTGGGAGAAAAAAGGTTGCTTTTTTCCCCAAATCTGCAACTTTTTTTATTGTAGATTTGCCACTTTAATCTAGGGTTTGTATTTTTATTTTTATTCATATTTGCCCCAAATATGCCGTCAAGTTCTCCTGATACAAGTCATTGAAGAATAACTCTGTTTGTACGATTGTTTCTTGCTGATTTTTTTTCTAATTTTTTCATTTTTACATTGGAGGTCAAGGTCAATAAAGTTAATATTATTATATTATTATCATACTGATTGGTCAGATGTCACTGTCGCTGTCTGTGACGTAGCCTGATCTTTGCTGATTAGCTGGAAGAAATCCATGTGGTTCTACGACCTCACAGAGAGACATGGGGACCCCATTGATATCCACTGAAGTTACCAAATATAGTTCTTCGCCCGATAAAGGGTTAATCAATAGAAAAATAGTCTTAAGTGTCTTTGCTTACAATCGTCACGGCTCTCCACTTCGATCTCCACCTCTGAGTCCTTGTCCTCCTGAGGCGGGGGTGGCGGTGGTGGTGGCGGCGGCTTGCTGCTAGCTGAGGACGGAGGGCAGGGGGCCTCTGGCCCCGGGGCCAGGAGTTCCTCTGTGGCTCTTCTCTTGCGAGGCCTGGAGTTGGCGTTGGCACCCTCACCTGGGGGCTCACCCCCACTGGGATGGGAGGTGCTGGGCACCGACGGGGACATGGGACCCACCTTCCCCAGGGGCAGTGGTGCGAGGGCCACATTGGGAGCCACAGCTTTCTCCAGGCTCTTGTAGTTATAGAAGCTAAGAGGAAACCAGACAGTTTAACTACATGTGTCATGATGTCTATGTACCATAAATATATTAACACTAGGGCGGGGACTTTAACACGTTAATTAAGATTAATTAATTACACAAAAATTAACGCGTTAAAATTGATGCATTTTAATCGCACTTATTTTTGCACCGCAGAACGTTTCTCACTGGATGACTTTCAGGCGGACCGATTATACTGGAGCACCAACTAGCGTTGATGAGTTCAGACAACAACAAACCACAGTGAACATGAAGGAAGAAGCTGATGAGACGCTTTGGTTGGCCCCGTGGATGATGGGACATTTAGTTACTAAAAACCAACGGATGGAAGCGTCCATAAGAGCATGGTTGTGTGCAAAAAAAAAAAATCAACAACATTTGTGTTGCTTAAGCTTATGTATTCAGTCATTATTCAATGGTATACTAAAAATCCATGTGAAAAAAATTACTTCTCACTGTTCTCAGGTCAAATATTTATATGCGATTAAAATTCGATTAATTTCGATTAATTCATTACAAAGCCTCTAATTAATTAGATTAATTTTTTTAATCGAATCCCGGCCCTAATTAACACGTTACTATATTAACAAGAGCTGAATTCTGCATGCAAGTAAACACAAGCAGAACCATATTGTCTAGTCTGAACTGCCAACCAGGGTAGAGACACGTTCAAATAGAGGCCTGCAGCATTTATTTCCTCCCACTATGAGAAACTGGGCTAGATCATGTGTGATATGCTGCAGCCTGCAGTGGCAGCGCCATGCCAAGTGGGTGCCCACAGTATGAGTGTGTGAGTCAAACGTGTGAATAGTTGAGTGTGGGAGGCTGTGGTATAGCCAGACTTGACCCCTCTGACACTAGCCCACCCAGACAAGTGAGAGAGCATGCTGGGGGCTCATCAGATCCACTCTGACCAAAATGGCTGTCATCTCTAGCAGGAAAAGCTCCGGATATTTCATTGTTTGTCATTTATTTCTGTGGAAGTGAGTTAAGGGCTGTTTGGTGAGTGGTGCGGGGCCCACCTGTCTCTCAGCAGGGCCAGGGGGTGACTGGACGGCTCTTTATCACCAGCAGAGATGTGGGGGGACCACGGTCTGAAAGCTGAGGGCCTCTGCCGAGGCTGGATGCAATTAAGCCCCTGAAAAAAAGAGATTGAAAAAACGATTACTCACAAATAATGAATGAATTGCACGTTGTTATGACACAGGCTTTTGTTCCAATTTTTGTGATGCTCGATCACCTTGTTCTGATATCGTGTGCACGTTTTGAATCCTAACTCTGATATGAAACCTCACTTTGATTAACGTTTTTCTACATAATCCGTTCTCATTTACCAAAAGAGTTCTAAATTATGAACTTTTAAATGTTGTCTATACACTAGGGTTGTCAAAAGTATCGATACTCAAAAAAGTATTCTGTTCATTTTTACATGTTGCATTTTTATTGTTAATAAAAATATTTCTGTTAAATTTTGGGGTCTTTGTTTTTATCCTGGTGGTATCGAAAATGGTATCGAGTATCGAATATTTTCCTGAGTATCTGTATCGAGTTGAAAATGTTAGTATCCTGACAACCCTAATATAGACAAGCAGTTCATGTCGTTCTGATATTGGAACGCATTGTGATTTACATCAGGGGACATCTCATCAAATAATAAGTAAATATTATTAATCCAATGAAAGATTCAGTGGTAACTTGCAGCAGCAGACAGTTCTGATAGTTTGCTCTCAGGACACATTTAGGGAAACAGAGTTCATGAAGTATACTGAAAAAACTTTTATGATAAATGATGACTTCATCTACTTTTCCACAACCTGCCTGATCCGTCACCTGCCCTGCAAATAATTTGGTTGTTACCAAGATATAAAAAACAACTGTTCAACAAGCTTATTTCTAGAATTATCTGTCCATGCAGCAAGATAATTTTCCCTCAGATTTACTGTTTTTATCTTGTTTTTAGACAGTTTGCAGTGTGTTCTTTTGAGGCTGTGATTGGCGGAGAGATTATTTTAGTTTTTTCCTCTTCTATGATGATTTTCTTTGCATTTGGTTCTTCAGTTTCATTGTCGTGTTTGATTCTGGATGTTCGAGATCATCTCTTAGCATCTCAGCAGATGTTCTCACCTCATCAGATTTATTTTGAGAGCTAAACACATCATGAACTCTTTAGACAGTAGAATATTTCACGACTGTATTTGTCATTATGAAATTGATTTGTCTTCTAACATCATACTTATACAACACATATTGTTTATTGGCTGATTCAGCCTGATCTGTGACCGGAGAGGAGGCAGTATGAAGATTTATTGCTGAAGACATTCTAAGTATACCTCCATTCTAACCATGTCTCCATGGTAGATGTTTTAGGGAATATTGATCGGCACAGGGGACATCCATCATTACATTGTGGCTATATTGTGTTTCACTGCTCTCTCAAACTTCGCTCCTTCTCAGTAAGTGAATCTGCGGGGCTCGTGGCAGCTACAGTTACCCCCTCTGTTAGCACGGCTTGCCAAATCTAAATTTAACCGCTACCCTCATCCGAAAACTTTTTTGTATAATATTACATGACATCTTATCTAATGCACCATGCATCATTGTCATCATGGGCATCACGGACAAGCTTAGCAATACCAACCTTATTGGAAGAGGCCAGGGACTGGAGCCAGTCATGCTGCTTCTCTTTGTCAGCCAGCAGGGACTGTGGTGGGACGTCTTCATGTTTGGGCTTTTTCATCGGGATGGGATCGGACACCTGGAAGAAAAGAGAGACATACGGTTACAGTTATAAAAAGACCTGGCTGTATTTCACTCTGGAAAAATAATAAAAAAAAAATTTCATATAAGACATTATGTACTCGTATAAACTCATGATTCTGAAAAATGAAAAACAGAAAAACAAATATGTGTGCTACTACAAATAGGGTTGAATGCATGCGCGCAGATGGCACTAGGGAAGTGACAAACATCGTTGGTAAAACAGAGGAATAATGTTCTGTTAGTTAGACTATTTACATTGCAGCGCACATAGAGAGTCCAGCAGCTAATGGTGCGTTCAAGGTCTACGCGAGTGTCAGAATATTCAACGTTGTTCCGAGCTCCAAGTTCCGACTTTCAGTGTAAATCAAACACACCATAAAGTGTTACGCAAACACATGTATCTTTCAAAATAAGAGCACATGGATGTGTTAGCAGAGTCCACCACAGAATTTACAAGAAGACTGTCAAAATATGATGCCTTAAATAAAACAGAACAATAATAACAACAATAATTCATTAAAAAATGAAATGATTAAGATGGAATAGTGGCATTAGAATGTGTGAGAGGCACCAAATTTAGGCTTTTAGGGCAAAAATGTTCTCCAGGGGAGCATGCTCCCGGACACCCAGACTGTTTCGGTCCCCCCATCATAGTCTCAGAAAAAACTGTGGGAGCCACTGGTCCTAAAGGCTTGACAGACTGGACAGACAGCAGTATGTTCATGGTGATGAAAGGAGGAGAGATGTTTTTGGGTCCTTCATTGAGTCAACTTCAAGTCAGTATGTTGTTGTTGTATGTTTCATGTTAATATGTTGGTTGTTGTTTACACTACAGTTCATTTAAAAATGTTTAAATAAAAACATTTTTGGGGAAATTATTTGCTGACAGTTTCGTCCCCCCCCAGTTCAAAAATCCCATCTGCGCTCCTGGTTGAATGTGCAAATACATCAGTCAGTGAACTGAAGATGCACCGGTATCAGCTCAATAACTCTGTGTGTGTGTGTGTGTGTGGATGCCTGATACAGGAGTGCCAGCAGAGGTGTCTGAAAGCTGGAAGTGTGAGTGTGTTTAAATGTAGGTGTGGTGTTTACTCTGTCACACACACTCACATACACACACACACACACACACACACACACACACACACACACACACACACACAATCCAATACAGGTAGGTGTGTTTGCTCATGGGCAGCCAAGAGAGGAGGCTATAGGTGACTGGGGCAATGTGTGTCTGTGTGTGCGTATCTGTCTATCACACACAGACACACACATACAGACAAACAAGTAGTGGTTTGTTTCTCTCTCCCCCCCGTTAGGCTGGCTTTGTGGCTATGACCTCAGCCTCTCCAAGCTGTGGCTGTCACTAGCTGCCACACACACACACACACACACACACACACACACACAGACAGAGCAATTGCAATGCATAATTGATTGAACATTGTGTGTGCAGCAGGAAATGAATCATCCAACTTCAAGTCCCACTAACTTTATATGGGGTGTATGTGGGCATGTAATGACGGTGAAATCACTTTCTTTTTTTCTCTTCTATCTCCTCCCGTGTGGTGTCAACAGGTGGTCATTTGTAACGGGGTTAGATACTCTCTCCCTCTCTCTGTGTGTCTCTCGGCCATGTTGGCAGAGTGTCCTGCTATGCCACATGTGTGTAATCAGAGCTGCTCTCACAGGAAAGTAGTGTGGCTAGACGAACAAATACTGCTGAGGTCTGCCGATGTGACAGCTGTCCTCAGTCCACCATGATGTACATCTCCATGACTTTCAATGACTTTCCATAACAACATCAGAGTACTTCCATGACTGACATGGTTCTTTTCTGTCTGGAAGTTTAACAATGTAAGAGAAAACTGTTTCTTAACACTTCAGGAATGCACTTTTGGTCCCTTGAAGAGGTCCTCTAAATGTAGAAATTACATAATTGGATTTCTAGACCTAAGAGATTAGAGTTGGTTAGACATTGTCTGAACAACTATTTTCATAATAACACAAAAAGCCCTATCCGAGAAGGTATTTTTGAATAGACAGGTGCTCCAAGGACCAAAGCAAAACATGTTTGTTTACTCCTTTGTACATTAAATGAATATATTTGAGTCTACAGAGAAGTCAGTTTGCTTCTGTTACTACCTCTGCTGTGGGCTCAATGGCAGAACAGCATTCCATTGCAAGTGTACAGAGACAATAAATCCAACCCAGCCCTATCTAAACATTTGACTAATTTCACCTGCCATAACTTATTTCATCATGTCCTCCACGGTGTGTAGGATAATCTAAAATACCTGCTAAACTAGGAATACATTCAGTTTTTCTTACTAGAAATTCGGAGGTTTAAGTGAGAAAAATATTATGCAATTTTCCATGGTAACCTGTGCATTTTCAGGTTATTTATAGAAGATCTGATCAAGTAAAAAGAGAGATTATAACAGGATATAGCAGAGATTCCTGGCTGTGGTTGGTAGGTTTGTGGGTTATCTAGAAATGAAGAGATATGTCCTACATATCAGGGCAGCAAATCAGGGCTAGAGGCAAGAGGCTAGTGCCTGCAGTTCAGTTCAGTACACACACACACACACACACACACACACACACACTGTGCTGCCTCTGGGCAAAGTCTCTATGCCACGTGCCAGTCCTCGTCTCGTGGATTACTGGTTGCCAACACCGCGGCTTTCCATCAGGGCGAGATCCGGCCCCGGTAATCTTGGATGGAGAAGAGCGTTGGGGGGTCAACAATTGGCAGCCGAGCTCATGGGGCTCAGTGGTGGGGGCAGACGGAGAAAACGGCATGTCTAGATTACTGAACAGTGACACTGTTAGACATGAGGCAACCAGAGAGCCAGGGTGGGAATTCCTATTTTGAAAAGGGGCTCGGTGATGTCTGTGGCTCTGTTCTCTGCTGCCTTTGTGCTGGTTTCAGGTGATCCAGCAAAAAAGTGAGGGATGGTGTAGGGCTGGGCGATATAAAAGATATATCGATATATTTTTAAATGTGATATGGGATTAGACCATATCGCATATATAGATATAGTTCAATTTTTTCTTCTTATAAATGCTGCCCTTACAAGGGTTTGTCATATTTAGTTATTTTGTAATATTTATTATTCTTTTCTCATATAAATATATTTATTTCAGAAAAAGATTGGCCTATTTCAGTTTATAGGATATTTTTTATTTAAGATGTTTTTTATTTAAATGTGCACTTTATGGAGCTTTGATAAAAAAAAAAAAAAAAAGGTACTCCTGTTTTTATACAGTATTTATGTTCACTTAATTAAACGGTTTCAATAAAACTACTTGTGACATGTCATATTTGGCTTTGACTGAACATTTGCTCTCGCTTTGTGATAAAAATATCGGGATATATATCGTATATTGATATTCAGCCTAAATATATCGGGATATGACTTTTGGTCCATATCGCCCAGCCCTAGGATGGTGTCATTTCTCTATAATTAAATTCACTTGAAATAATCCCATTAGAGTGCATGGTACGTTCCTATGTGGGTCCCTGGGATTAAACATTACCAAATGGGGACATGAAAGCATAAGAAATCCACCTCCAATAGAAACAAACACTCTGACAGAGTGAGACATTTTATTGGAAACTTTACATTGCCCTCCTGATGCACCTCTGACTGACAGAAGAAATTATAGTCCTAGTCTTACTTCAAGGACACACAAAAATGTGTGTGTGTATGTGTGCATACATCAATGCACTGTGCAGTCCACCCCCTTTATGATCCGGTGTGGATTACACAGCATAGACAGGATGTCACACTTCTAAAATAAGGCTTTCCGATTATCAGAGGTGTGTGTTAGACGTGCCCAGACTGCACGGTCTATGTACTCAGCTCTAACACCTCACACTGAGAACATGACACCTCATAATATCTATGCACTAGCATTACACTGGTATCTGGGAGATGACATTGGCCTTTTATTAAAAGTCAGATTCAGTTTTGTCATCACTATCGATCCTTCCAGTGAATAGTTGCAATGCTCCGTGGTCTAAGAGATAGAGTTTTTGCCATAATATTATCCAAGCGATGGCAAGAAGTGTCAGTATTGGGCCTTTGAAGCACATATCTGTCAAATGCTAATTTACAGCCCCTTACTTCACACATGGCAGCTAGGAATAGCCCCTGCATGAGAAACTCACAAAGCCTCAAGTCATGGGGAAGCATATGTGGAAACAGTGAGAGTGGCAGGCCCGTCTCAGCTGCCAAAGGGGGGCCCCATGCAGGGGCTCATGTTTGAGCACGTGTCTGTGTGAGTAGAAGTGGGTCTACATATCTGTTAGTATGGCGATGAGTGTGTGATTGTGTGTGTGCTTGTGGCAGAGACAGGATGGGTGGAGTGATAACAGTCTTCTCGGTTGAAAACTGAAACCCTCAGTTTGAGAACACTTCCTCTGTCTGCAGGCTATTGATGTTTGTCACTATGAGACTGCATGCTATGAATATATTTTTTAAAACAATTTCAAGTCAAGAATTTTTATTTAGGTAAAACCATTTTACTGACCTTAATCGGCCTTTTTTGATAAATTATTTGTGTTCCAGCTTACGACAACGGTGTAAAACCTGTAGAACCGTGATATGTAAAAAGTAGATCAGTATTTTTTTCTAAATTAAACATGCTAAGGAAGTTAACATGGAGGTGCATCAGATCACAAACCCGCAGTTTTATTTAGACTCTGACATGATAACGTAGAGAAACCTACATAACTGTGAAAAAGACAAGAGGGGAAGTGACACTTGTCAAACAGACTTTGTTACACTTTCACTGTGTTGACCTTTAAGCAGTTAAAGAATATGTTTCCTCACAGAGATGAGGCCATTCTGAAATGCTCTCAGAGACCCTGAAGGAATGCATGAAATGTTCCAAATCAGCAGTGTTTCTTGGCAACACACTGGCTCAGTTTTTTCTCCTGTACTGTTTCTAGTAAATCAAAAGGGTTCTTTCTGTGAGTAGGTAAACCACACTGGGCTACAAATGAGTCAGTCAGTAGACAGTTTATGGAGAGATCTGCTCAGCTGTTCAAACTCCATTCACGCACTGCAAAAACCAACTGACAAAAAATAAGAAAAAAACTACAATTAAGCAAATACATGCTCGAAACAAGTAAAATGATCTGCCAGTGCAGTAAGTAATTTTTTTTCATAAGAATTCTTTAAATAAGTAAAACATATCTAGGCACTGGAAAAACCAATGATATGTTGAAATAAATCCAAACATACTTATTTTGAGCAATTGTGGCTTGAGTAGCCCGACTGTAGTAACATTATATAAGAATGATACTTGAAACGAGCACGTTTTGGTGGTAGAAAAAGCTTTTGAAATAGCATTCAAACTACATGCAACTAAAACTTTCAATTGGAACCAATATTTTAGCTAAAAACTCATCATATTCAACAGGTGAATAGCTTGAAAAGCATGAAAAAGCTCATAATGTCAATCCTAAAAACAAGTCTATAATCAAAGATAATCAAATAAGCACATAATAATACTAATAATTAAATAACCACATAAAGCTATGGTCAGTAGGTAAATTATACTCAAAACACTATAATTAAGATTCTATAGCTAGATATAAGAAGAAAATACTTGGAAGGTTCATATTTTTTGCAGTGAGGAGTTTGTGGAAGTAGAAAAATAAGGTAGATTCATGTAAAAACAAAACCATTACACACGCACATTTCATTTCCAGTTCCAATTAATTAGAGTTACAAACAGTCAAGAAAGCCCCAAATGTGGAGGAAAGGTTATTGTTGTTGGACTCTGCTGGAGAGAAGCCAGAAGGGGCCTACCAGGGAGCTCATGGTTTCCGGAATGACTGTCTTCTCAAAACTTGATCTCAGAACATAAGCTCCCAGCTGAGGTGAAACTGGCCTTAACAGACACGAGACACCTTGAGGTGTTGAAAATAGGAGTGTCGCACACAGAGTTTACAATAAGGCCACCAAGTTCTACCAGCTTTAAATAAAGCTGTGACACAATCTGTTTCTTGACACAATCTGTCATTTCCATCTAAGTTTCATTTTCTGCCCCTCCCTCCTCGCGCTGTCTGCCCTAAATAAAACTTTTTTTTTTAAAGCACACCCCGCCCTATTCGTCTATCTGTCTGAGTGCGTTTCCTGTGTCATAGATTACAGGATGTCCTCTACAAACAAGCAAGATTCCAGTCGCAGAGGAAGAAAGCAAGCAACAGAAGTTGGACCGAATGGACAAATTAAGAGTCTGGGGCTAAAAGAGCTTCAGTGAGTTATCATGGAACAAGATGTCAAACTGTATGAATGGAACAGCCAAAAATAATGATAAAAAGCAGCTATATTTCAGTTTGGCTTAGCAATAATCAACAAAGAAGCATATTTGACAAAGGGTGTGTGACATTTGACAACTAAATCTAAGAGCCTCCTGATGAGCTTTTTCTCAGTTTGCTGTATGAAGTTTGTTGTAACTGAGAATTTTCACTTGTAGAAGCATAAAAACTGAGCAAAATCCATCTACTCAGGATGATTGTGAATTTTGGCTGAAAGCTTTAAGAAGTGGACTTTGACTTCATTTTTTTAACGATTCAACTAAAAAAACAACCCACTGATATACACTACAGGCCAAAAGTTTGTAACCAACTTACATTTTCTGTTCACAATGGCTTTCTTAAAAAACAGAATGGATTCTTTGGATTTTTGGATGTTTACTGCATGATCAATCTTTACCTTTATTGAATTGAACCATTTTCCTCAATTGACCTTTAGGTATACATTGATGTTAGCAGACCATTGCTGAATAAATGTTAACAAAAGAAAAGAAGGGCTTAGTTTTAGGGTTGAGGAGATTTGGAAGAGTCACAACTTCAGTCCAAAAGTAAAAAACAAATGACAGTTTGCACTATTCACTTTAGCTCTTTGGCTTTTGAGAGTTTGGATACAAAAAACCTAATAAATCTCAAGTGTGTTCATATCTCTGACAAACTACCACAGAAAGGGCTCCAATTGAAGCAGCTGAGTAAAGAAATAAGATTTATACATTAAGGAAAGAAGGATACACAAAGTCTAAGCAATAAAAACCCAAAGTCCTGATAATTATTGTAAAAAAAAAAAAGTGTTCTAATAAGTGACTCTTTATATAATAATTAGTACAGCAATAAAACTATGACCTTTTTATGTACAAATTCATTCTTGCTTCCAAACATTTGGCCTTTAGTGTATAATGTCATATTAAATTGTTGTAAAACTTTTTTAATGCTGTGTAAACCTTGGATGTTCTCAAACCGGACACTTATCACTGTTTCCATTTCCTTTAGTAGAAAATCCTTTCTGCTTCAACCGCAAAACGTGAGTCAGAGTCAAGACCGCATGGCTGTCAGAGACAAACAACACGCAGTGACACGGTGCTTAACAGGTTGCCTAACCCAACATCCCCTGAGACTAGTCTCAGATGAAAGGGCAAACAACCTGTTTTCTTTGCTCTTTCTTCACTCAGGAGGGCGAGCGGAGCCGCACCCTGCCTGTGACCTGACTTTGGCCTCGCTGCATGTCTCACTCAGGGGCCCATAGTGTTGTGAAGGGAGGGGCCAGGCGCTTCTGGGGGCAAAACCAGAGTGCAGTTCACCTCGTACAGCATCGGCCCACAGATGGTGGTTAACCAACAGGTGTTAGACAACATGTCGTTCCACTGCTTATGCAAAAAAAAGGCTGACCTGGAGCACTCAGGTTGGAGCTGAATTCATTAGCTGCTGGCCTTGGAGCAAACAAACACGCTGCATGCAGAGCTTTAGTTTCCCCCTGAGGTTTGAGCTGCTTTATGTTTCTACAAGTGCAACTGTTTTGTCTTTTTCGCCACCTTTCTATTAGGGCTGGGCGATATATCGATATATTTTTAAATGTGATATGGAATTAGACCACATCGCATTTATCGATATAGTTCAAATTTGCGCTGTGATCCTTGCTCCAGACAAGCTGAGGCTTTTATTTAAGATATATTTTTATGTAAATGTGCACTTTATGGAGATTTTTTTTCAAAGGCACCCCTGTTGTTATACAGTATTTACGTTCACTTAAATCAGGGATGGGCAACTTAAATGCTGCAGGGGGCCACAATTTTTCATCGTCGCCACCACAGGGCCACATATAGGACCGGGTACTTCACCAGATATGATGAAACTGCCATTTTAAATATGTTTCCAGTGCAGTAACTTAACATATTTCATGCTCAAATGCATGTAGAACAGTATACATAGGAATACAAAAGGTTTGAAGCAAATAAAAAATAACCACTTACTGTGATTTCTTTTTTTTTCAGTGCAAGAACAGCAGACCAACATTAATTGCAAGAAGTAATTTTGTGCATTTTTACACTGCACTTTTAAGATTTCATGCTCAAATGCATGTAGTTGTACTGACGGCCACTTCAAGTGAGGGTGCGGGCCGTATGCGGCCACCCGGGCCTCCAGTTGCCCACCCCTGACTTAAATAAACGGTTTCAATAAAACTACTTGTTCAGTCAAGGTCAAAGCCAAATAAGACATGTCACATTTGCTCTCACTTTGTGATAAAATATTCCTAAATATATCGGAATATGCCTTTTGGTCCATATCGCCCAGCCCTACTTTCTATGCTAATATCTCAGTCAGAATGCCACTCTCTCTTCTCCTTGTAACTTTGTGTGTGAATGTGTGTGTGCAGCCAGACGAACATACAGGATAAAAATATAGCGAGCGATGTGGCTGCTCACTGGAGTGAGATTCCTCGACTGTGTGTTTGTGGGTTACACACGCACACGCAGAGCTCCAATTTTGGCAACTAGTTCATCCCACCATCGTCTCCTTGGCTGAGGAGTCACACAGAACAATAGGGCCTCTGTCTTCAATGAAGTAAATAGCAAAAACACTTTACATAGTTACAGTCAAACTATTGCAGCGCTTCCCTGCAAAGGATCGAATTAATCTCATTATTCAAGACTCGCTGCTTCTCCGTCTTGCTGAGGCGCAGTTCTGACTTCAAGATGAACTGGTTTGCTGACTACACTTGAAATGACCTCATCGAATATTCACTTTGATACAGCGAGGAGTAATTTCTCCTGTGCTCAGCATATAAGTAACTGCATGTATTCACTCCAAGTTTGGAATTATAAAGAGCAAGTATTAACTTGTTGATCTTCAAGGCGAAGACACCTGCCAGGCAGAAACACGGCTCTCTGTGTGTGTGTGTGTGTGTGTGTGTGTGTGTGTGTGTGTGTGTGCAGATGTTGAGGCTATCAGGTAGCTGTATATAGAGAGGAGGCCCCAGCAGTACCTGCCTGTACCACCACTCCCCACATAAGCCATCATTTATCCCATTAGCAGGGAAGCTTCGCCTACATTCCCCTGCTACTTGAAAGAAAAACAAAAAGACAGTATGTTTCCACAGCCCTTGCCAAAAACAGCTTGTATTGATACTGCTGCTATATACAAATATGCTAGCTCTCCTGTCACCTCCCAGCATTTCCCTGGAAGGACAGTATAATGCTTGAAATCTCACTGTTCACTTTATTTTCCCTTTATTGTTTTCCCCAGAAAATGTTATGGCAGCAGGTCTAATGTTGTTCTTGCAGCCTTCACTTCCAGGAAGAGTCCAGAGAGGCTAGTAGACAAAACAGAGGAGAAAGCTCCCAAAGCTGCAACCGCTAGCTCGTCTTAAAGTTCAACTTAAAACAACTGCCACATAACAAGCTTTCATATATATACATATATTTATTGTGAAATGTGTCTTTGAAGTCAGAAAGGCTGTATAAATAGCTTTACATTAAAGCTTTACAAACATGTCTAAATATTAAATGAATAAAGTTTGTTTTCAACTGGAACACTAAATGCTCAAAACTCTTTTCCATAGCGGTGAATGGTGAGTTTTTGATTTCTACATTTCAACACCACGTCATAAAACTGGGGCCGTGAATCAAGATCGGGTTACGTTGCGAGTCAGATCCATCTGAATCATAAACCTCAGACCTAATGAATTAGATTTACCAATGTCGGCATGTTTTTCTTTGTCAATGTAATGTAAAACTCATGCTGACAATTTAACTTCAATAGCATTTGTCCCCAAAGGGCGGTTGGTTTTGCAGCAACACGTAGATGCACTATGGTAAAATACATTAAAAAAAGCTTTGAAGGAGGCTTGGGTGGAGAGGAAGAAATGGTTCAAAGCGTGATGTGGATCTACTGTTTCTACATTCAATAAATTAAAAAAATCATTCCAATAAGCCGAGTTGGTTGGAATTAGAGCTGGGCAATATATATCGATATAAAAAATATAACGATATATTTTTAAATGTGATATGGAATTTCACCAGTTTGCAAATATCAATATAGTTAAATTTTTTTTCTAAAATCCTACTCCAATTGCATTATCTGGGTGTCTTAATCGGAATTGGAGAACTCCGACATCAGTCGGACTAACACCTTTACATGCACTTCAGTTGTCCAGTTACAGTTGGATTAAAGCAATAATTCCTTTTTTTCAAGTGTCATGTAAACGCACTGACTGATACATAAATGGACTATTTATTCGATCAAACTCTGCTTATCAAAGATGCAAGCAGCCTCGTCTGTAGCTGGATGTGACGGGTCTTAAAAGGTTTCCATTAGCCACAGGGGTCACAGAATCCTCACATGCCGGGGGAGGACCATGTTAATGTTGTGACGTTGAAACATGGAAATCACCAGAATTATTGTTCACAAGTTTCACATGTGATACGTATGGAAAAACACAGAGAGAAAGAATAATGAGAGGGAAGGCAACAAATGACTCCTCATGAACCACAAGCCTTCCCACTGCTTCCTGAAGGACGGAGCACACACACACACACACACACACACACACACATATATGCACAAACATGGAAAAAGGGAAGGAAAGGGAAGAGATTGGGAGGTTTGGGAAGGGAGAAGGGTCTCCATTTCCTCTCGCCAAATTTGCTTTGGCAACTGTTTCCGTGGGAATGGTTAGAGACCAGCTCTTCTCAGTGGAGAGAGCCAGGGATCGGCCCACCGAGGAGACGGAAAGCTCAAAAGCGTAACATGGAGATGGAGGGGGAGGGGGAGTAAGTAAATACAGCTGGACTTTTCCATGGCTTTTCCGTTTCAGTCCCTTCCTTGGTTTTTGCTGTTTTTAGAGGGATCAAATGCTAACATTAACATGCTGGACAGAGAGGCTAGATGTGCACATTGCAGTGTCATTAGCACTGAAGTTTGTTTACACTCAGCAGCATGTGAGATTACGATTCAAAGACCAACATCAATATCAAATCTATATTAAACATCTACATATTTGGCATGCAATGCGTGCTGTGTGTGTGTGTGTGTGTGTGTGTGTGTGTGTGTGTGTGTGTGCGTACGTGTGTGTGCGATTCCAAAGAAGTTGGAACAGATTGTATCATACTCAGAATGCAGTGTGTTTACAAAACAAAACTGCAGGACAGAACTCATTTATTTCCTGTCACAGAACATTCATCAAAAGTGTTTTATTAAAATCAAATTGGGAAATTTAGCAGTTTGCGTCCATCAATTCTTCAGTAAATATTTAATCGAATGATCTTAATTATCGCTTTCATTTTGAAAGTATGTGACACTGATTGGCAAACATATCATATCAGACTCGTATAGAGGAGGCCAAATAAAGTTTAAAAAAAAAAAAAAGAAAAAAAAGACGGTTCTATGATGTTGGGAAGCCAATGTTTTTCAAGCCATCTGAAAGCAGGATAATTCAATTTGCTCCATTTTTAAAGTTGGTCTAATCCCTGCTTCGACACTAATGGACATTTACATTGATCCAAGTGTGTGTGTGTGTGTCATGCACTTCTGATTGTGTGTACAATCTCAAATAGAGATGTCTTGCTCATGGGTTCACAATATTGGACAACCCAAAGCTTACTTAATGCTGCAGATGAGCAGCAGTTCCTTCAGCCATACAATCTATCTGTTTGTGGTCAAAAAGCAGTATTGACCTGTAGTTCAGTTTATACTATTCTTGCTTATATTATCAATTATATTCATAATACTCTTTGGAAGAAGGTTGTAGGCTCGAGTGCTGAGGAATCTGCTGACGGCTCTTTTCCTTGCATTGGTGTGAAAAGCTGCCCTGTTTTAAAGGAGGCCAGATGTGAATCATGGGTAATGAGGGGAGGAGTGGGTCTGTGTGTGTGTGTGTGTGTGTGTGTGTGTAGGATCAGGAAATGCGGGCCATAGGGCATATTTCTGCTTGGCGTGTAACGTGCCCTAAGGTTGAGGTTGCTTGTGAAAGGGTTAAGTCGCATGGCTGAGCAAATACATAAATAGCACTGGGGCTGGGTTGGGAGGATGGGGGGCATGGACTCTGCTGCCTGCTCGGGTGGAGAGGGTGTACATGCACATACACACACGTACATGCAAAGTGCTAGTTTGATTTCCAAGTATTGCTTACAGGGCACTGGAACACAAGCAGGCATTTCGGGTCCCCCCGTCCAGACTGCTGCACATGAGGTAACATGTGACAACCTAGCCAGGAGTGCTGTACACACACACACACACACACACACACACACACACA
Source organism: Centropristis striata (assembly GCF_030273125.1). Taxonomy (NCBI): domain Eukaryota; kingdom Metazoa; phylum Chordata; class Actinopteri; order Perciformes; family Serranidae; genus Centropristis; species Centropristis striata. The sequence goes on from NC_081521.1 coordinate 13,717,452, forward strand.
CACACACACACACACACACACACACACACACACACACACACACACACACACACACACACACACACACACACACACACGTATGTTTGCACACATGCTCAAAGTCACGCTAACTTACACACACATACACACAAATGCAAACACACTAAAAATAAGCAAACCCGCCTACTACCACACATCAAAGGACCCTCCAGTAGCAGGGCAAAACTGCAGCGACAGACCACATCCCATAATGATAAATCACATCCCAACACCTAACTGTACCAAGATGGACACTCCAAACAAAACAGATAAGTGGGTGCTCTCAGCCTCCCTCCCTGCCTCACATCCTTTGAACACACACAGGAAGTTTTACTAATCCGACGGGATTAAGACAGGGTCACGTTCTCTCAAATTAAGGCAGGCTACAATTTGAAATCTGACATGCAGTATCAGCTGTGTTGCTTACTCATATCCACAAGTGTTACCCATTCACGTTTATTGCACTTAATTGGTTAAGAGGTGGGTTCTAAAATAGGACAGACGAATGGCTAAAAACGCTTTGACGTATTGTGAGAGTGCCATGGGTCCTTGCACTTTCAGTTCAGTTCACTGTGCATGGATCCCCCTCTCAGAGAGGGGGATGAGGGGGATTTAAGTGAGGGTCGGGGCTTGCAGTCAAATCCCCTCTCATCTTACAGGCATTATTACGCCTGCTAAAGCCTCATCCCTGGAGCCCTCCACTACCAGGCACCAGGACAGACCACCAATTACAGTCTGAGGCTACATTCACATGAGTTTGGTAAAACCAAAACGTCTAAATCGCCCCCTGGTGGCAGGCTGCAGAACATGTCTTTACCCCATCCTCTTCCATGTTAGCAGATGGGACATTAGCCAAACTAAAAACTTAAAGTACGTATAAAATATTTTTTTCACAAAGATAGTTTTGTTAATTCAGTTGTTCTTATCACACTGATGTTTTTCATTTTACAATGTAACGTCATGATTGACAGCTCTTAACGTTAAGGGCGGATGTCATTGAGTACACCAGTCATTGAGGATCACATTTTATCTATAACATCTTATTCATCAGTTATTCAAAAAACCCTTCTGGAACCGTAAACACTCAAAGGCCCTTAATTATGAGAGGCCCAACCAAGCAGGTATACTGAGTGAGTATGAGACGGCAGCAGCTCATCAAATTTAAGTAAGAGTCTTGAAATTGCATTCAAATGAACTGAATAATGTGCACAGGATGAACAAGGTCTACAGTGCATCAAGACATGATTTTCAGTTCAGTTAATGCTTCCAGTATGCAGCTACAATATAAATAAAAAGGCTCATGGGATGATCATTTTGCAGATGGAGTGGTCTGCTGTGACTCAGTTGCTGTAACTGAATCGTTGATAACATAAACAAGCCTCCAGCACTCGAGACAGCGAAGGTGATATGATGGTTTAGAGGATAATGGAAGGTGTGAATCTAACAGTGTGTGAGTCTGTGAGGGCCCTCTTACAACCACATCCAACTCCCGTGCACGGGAGCACCTGGAGGAGTAATGAGCCACAGTAAACAAGGTAGGTCACTGCCTCAGAATGAATGAATAAATATGTGTGATTACCCAGTTCAGCAGTGTGCATCTGTGTTTACAGCTTGTGTTAACTGTAAACATAGTGAATGGGTGTAGGAGAAATTCGAGTGGAAAACATGAAGGTTCTCTTACTAAGGAAGTGAAACAGTTTTGGCACTGAAGCTAGACACTACATCCAAACCCATGCAGGAGTGTACAGATGCAGACAGAGTGACAAGAGGTGGTAAGAGGTGATGGTAAGTACACTGTAAAAAAATTATTTTTGCAGAGAAAAAATGTCAGCTGTGGTTACCAGAATAATTCTGCAAAAAATACAGTACAAATGTAAGCAACTTTACAGAACAACTTGTAAATTTAACTGGTATTCAGTGTACAATAAATAATAACTGAATGTTAATTTACTGGTATTCAATGCACAATAAGCAAAATCTGCATGTAAATGTTGCATAAATAATTAGCATAAAAGCAGCAGCATCCTGTTAAATTAGCAGTAAAGGAATGTATAATCTACAACTTAAAAAACAGAAATATTCTGGTAACCCCAGCTGCCAGTTTTTTTCCGTAAAAACAACGGGATATTTTTACAGTGTACTGTTTTTGGACAATAAATTGTCAATAAATGCTAATCTGTCATTTTAAGACCATTTAAGACCTTATTCTGAAAATGTTGGTGACATTCTTATGAAGACAGACATGCATACAAACACAAAGGGCAATATCATACGATATATAGACATCACCTTGATCATTTTTCTGACCTTGATAAGTCGAAAACGTAATTAACCTGACAGGCTCAAACTCAACGCCATGAACTGGATGCCTTTTTCCCCCAAAGCGTGATCCAGTGAGAGGCATGGGAGCGAGCAGCTGGGGCAGGATGTGGTGGGATTAGGGCTGTTTGAGGGATTGACACCAATGAGGGTCAACAGTGATAGCTAAATCCTCCATTATCTGCTCTATCTCCCTGATTAAAAACCAGGATCCTCCTCCTTGCAGACAAGAAACAAACAAATGAGTAAGAATGTGTTCTTGACCTGTGCAGGGTAAATGTTTTGGACGAATGTTGTTTAGAGGGGAAAGGAGTTGAAAGCACTACAGCATCATGTTACTCATTTTGTTTACAGTTATATTGGAAGGAGAAGCAAGGGCTAAAATAAAGGCGCCAGCACTGATTTCACCACGCACGATAATTCCAAAAACATTGAACGCTATTGAAAAACATTACTGACCCCAGTAATGCCCCTGGGGTCAGTATTGCAAAAGCCAGAGCAGACACTGCTCCAGACCTGCAGTATCCAGACATCTGCAATTAGCCTCGCTGATCAATCTTCCTCATCCTACTGGGGGTCTTTGAAAGCCTACAAAAGCCTGGAAGAACAAATGTGTCATTAGCCGTGTTTCCTTTAAGGGGAAGAGTGGCCCCAGTGGCCACTCTTCCCCTTAAAGGAAAGTTACTGAAAGTCTCAGGCCACGCCCTCTCAAATGTCCGCTCACTCAGCGTGTGTCTCCATTACAAAAAAAGGCCCCAGAGGGATTTGCGAGACTTTGAAGTTACGTATGGTTTTCGATCGTCGCGTAATTGCTTATCGACAGTTTCGACCGTGATCACATACGTGACGGATTAAACATGGCAGACGCAACTGTGGCCGCCATTGCTAACTGTTCAGAATGTCAGCAGCTGATCATAAACAAAGCAGCATGGCTAATTATGCACAGCGTCTCTGTTGATCATAAACATAGTGATCGTAAATTAACCGGCATCACTAACTGTGCACAGAGTGTCTGGTGCTTGTTGTAAACAAACAGAGATCGCTAAGTGAACACCTCCTGCAGCAGCAGCTATACACACTGCACTGCTACAGAGCTAACTGTTAGCAATTTGCAGACTGGACGCTAAGGGGGTTAACATCCCCTCCGGCACTGTGACTGCAGCTGGGAGAGACTGCTGCAGGAGGACTGTGCCGCTTCGACTCGTTCTTACTCTTATTAACAAGTCGACCCCCGTGGCTCGTTGCGAAGAGTAGACTGAGTCTCCAAAAGTCTCCAATAACACCAGAAAAAGTCGCTGGATCTGTTGCCAGTCGCTTTTTTCAAAAATAGTCACTATGGGGGGTTTTAAAAGTCGCTAAATATAGCAGCAAAGTCGCTAAGTTGGCAACACTGCTTTGCCGGCTTTCACAAATGTCGCGTGTTGTTGTGGCGTCCAGTACTATGTCACATCCTGCTTAGCGATCTATCCAATCAGCAACCAGACTTTTTTCAGAGGAGAAAAACGGCCCTGCTCTTCTACAGGGCCAAAAAAAGTCTGAACAAAAGATCGCTCAGGACGGCTCATATTCAAATTAGGGGTGTTTCCCTTATTAAAGAAGCTAGTGTAAATGTCCAAAACCTGGTACATAATGTCAATCTTTCTTTCAACCTTAAAACAATACAATTCTAGAGGAAGTTCTAGATTCTCTCTTTTTTCTTTAGAATATTTGAAATAAAATCAGCTTAAAGTATTATTTCAAATAGCTTATATCCAGTCGTAGATGAATGTAAGTAAAGCTTACAAGCTCCCCTTTGACTAACCCATTACACAAAACAACTAGTCTTTAAGAGACCATGGCTCAGATGGCCAGAGGCTACACTCCTTTTCCTTCCTGTCTGTGGGGTAGGATTAGGTCAGCCTGTCAGCTGTTTCAGACACCATGACCAGCCACCACCACTCTCCTGACCAGGCCCTTGTCTGACAGCTTTTAGGACAAACCACTGAACACACTGGCTCCGTATATGCTGAATAAAAATGCAGCTGTATCTATTGATGGCTGTGTTTGTTGTTGTTGGGCATTAAGTGGCCCAAGCGTGGCTGCATTAATGCACTTGCAGACATGGCGGGTCAATTAGAGCACCATGCTGAGCCCACCTTCCAACATGGAGAAACACTCTACACACGAGGGCTGCTGAGAGGCAAGCTGCGGTCTTCAAGTGTTATTATGTGGAGAGAACCAGGGGAAACCAAGGGGAGGAGGTGAATGAATGAGGTGCTATGCTATATATAAATATGTATATATATATATATATATATATATATATATATATATATATATATATATATATATAATGCAGGCAGCAGAAAATATCTGACAGAAACAATGGAGGATATTTATTATGTGTGGTACCAGATACCAAGGTTATAATAGTTTGAATTTGAAAACAAAAAATCACAACGAAATTAAAACTAAAACTGATGAAAAATCCCAGTTAGTTTTAATGAGTTTTTAGAGTGAGTTTGCTAGTTTTAATTATTTTTTATTTTTTGGAAAATGTTTAGTTTTAGTTTAGTTTTTATTAGTTTTAGTTTTTTGCAATGGGGTATTTGTTGGGTGCGAGATTAAAAATGTCACCATAAATTTTGCCTTAATTTCCTTTGTTTTATCAATAAGTTTATTAAGTCATAAAACCAGATAGATGAAATAGACCTACATCAACCAAAAGGTTTACGTATGAAAAAAGTTGACAAAGACGAAAACCAAGGATATTTTTACTATAATTTTAGTTAGTTTTAGTTAGTTTTGTAACCACACAATACAGTTTCAGTTAATTATTGTTTTTGTTTTTTAAAACTCTTGTTTTAATTTTTATTTCAGCTAACGAAAATGATTTTCACTTCTAGTTTTCGTCACCTATAATAACCTTGGTAGATACTGGACCCTCATGTTGCCCTGATGTCATTCTTTTATTTTCCAAAACCCTGAACTAGACCCTGCCTGCCTTACCAAGCTATCTGGTAAAAATCCATTTCAAATCCAATCCAAGATAAGATAAGATGATGAAATCATTATCAATCAATCACAAATGTTTTGTCAAACTTTAAGACAGCTTCTCCCAGAACTAAGCCCTTACACAATTGCTTTTGCACTTCTTGTTACATGTAAAACCAATTATTTTGTTCTTCTTTCCTCGTTTGTTCATGACGAATCATTCTGACTTTCACTACTTTAACCACAACTTCATTTGTTAATTTATATAACTTCCCCCAAATAATGTATCAAACAGCAATCACATCTACATAAAACAGTAAAAAGTATTCCAGGTTTAGGTTGAACACCTCTGTTTACAGTTGCAGCAGTGCTACTCCAGCACAGACAGCCCTTCACAATAAGAGCACGACACAGTCAAGCAGATGTCGGAGCAGGCGATCCCAACTGCTGTGACAAGCAGTTATCCCACAGTAAATACTGTAGTATCACGAGAGCAGCACAGGACATCAGACAGGAGTGGATCTGGATTAGTATTAGCGCTGTTTCCATCAGGTTAAAGCTCCGGCAATTAGATTATCTGCCAAGTAAATACAGCGTCCCTTCAGTCAGACAGTTCAATTGTATGGAGATGAGAGGTGATTTGTGTTTTATCATATTACATTATGAAAGACTGCATTTGCACTTGAGCTGTGGTGTTTTAACAGCATTTTACATCTTCCAAACCACTTTTAAAAAAAAGCAGAAAGGCTGAACTCCTCATACTCAAACAAACAAATACTGTAGGTGGTAGTCAGATAGGAAGTTAGCCAGAGAAGTGTCTCAGCGAGAGAGAGACATTAGGTCATGTCCTCCTCAGGCTAAGTGCTGCGTCTTAGGGACGTTTACGAAAAGACACCAGTCATGTTCCTGTAATGCAGCAGCAGGAAACTGGAAAATTACAAGTCATTAGCCAGTAGACTGGAGTTCCAGCTAACACTTGAGATATTTATCCCACAGCAGACAGAGCTGAGAGCTGAGACCCATAAGGTCTGTTAGGGGAAGAAACTGCCCAGGCCAAGTCCCAAAAGTGTCACATACATGCTCCCAGGGTGAGAACCTCCACTGGGACTCTTGACGCAGCTGAGGTGAGAGAAAATGGCCGCCACTGTACATGTGCCGCATGCACCCAAGTCACATCTCAATATCTGCAGGGCTCTGTCTGCTGGCTTGCTCGTGGAGTGGAGGCATAATGGTCTGGGTTGTTAGTGAGCACTCCAGTTGCGTTGTGATGGGAATGTTTTTGACAGCTTTCAGACACTTGGCACTAATGATGTTCTGCATGCCCTATGGCCAGCTTGGAGTTTGTTTTTTTTCATCTCTCTCCAATCAGTGTGTCGAACAAGTTAACCGGTAGCCATGCAACTCTAAGAAACATGCCAGCTCAGCTGGATTGCTGCTGTTCAGCCTAACACAATTTAAAATAGTAATGTGCTAATAAGATGTTCTATCCATAACCATGATGTTCTTTATAAGTAGGGCTGGGCGATATATCAATATAAAAGACAGATAGATATACTCTTAAATGTGATATAGAATTAGACCATATCACATCCATATAGTTCAATTCTTTCTTTATATATAAATGCTGCCCTTACTGGGGTTTGTCATATTTAGTTCTTTATTCTATTCTCATATAAATAGATTTATTTCAGAAAAAGACTGGCCTATTTTATTTCATAGGCTATTTTTATTTAAATGTGCACTTTATGGAGTTTTGATTTTTTTTAAAAAAAGGTAATCCTGTTGTTATACAGTATTTATGTTCACTTAAATAAACAGTTTGAATAAAACAACTTGTGACATGTCAGATTTGACTTTGACTGAACATTTGCTCTCACTTTGCGATAAAAATATCAGGATATATATCGTAAATTTATATTCAGCCTAAATATATCGGGATATGACTTTTGGTCCATATCGCAAAGCCCTATTTATAAGATCTCTAAAGTGCCTCTGACAAACATTTAAATTAAAGTTGTCCACTGTCTAATTCATGAATTCCATATAAAAATCAAAAGTTTTACACACATTTTGTAAAAATTGTGTTTTTTTAGCTAAAATGTGAATCTGCTCTGGGAGGATCCTTTTTTGTACTCTTTTATTTTTTAATCAATGCATGGATGTTTTTCAGTAGGTTTTCAAATGGACCTTTTAGATCAGTGTCTTTGAATTTAATGTTCTGTTGTAGA